>NC_045969.1:3911903-4138521 GCF_010909765.2 Amblyraja radiata
GAAACATCACCCATTCCTTCTCTCCAGAGATGCTGCCTGTCCCCGCTGAGTTACGCCAGATTTTTTTGGTCTGCATTGCAACTTTCACAGGCTTTGGGGGGTGGTGGGGGGGGCGGAGGGGGCTCAGACTGCGGCTAATCATTTGTCCCGCAGGCCAGACCATCTGCTACGGGGGCTCGGACCGTCCCTGCTACAAGATCGCCTACTTCCAGGACCTCAGTAGACGCATTGGCTTCGTGGAGGCGAGCCAGGCCTGCGAGATGGATCGCGGGGCCCTGCTCAGCATCAGGTCGCCAGAGGAGCAGAAGCTGATCGAGAGCCTCCTGCAGGACCTGACCAAGTCCGGCACCGGCCTGTCCGACGGGGACTTCTGGATTGGCCTGAGGCGCGGTGGGGAGGCACCGACTCACAACGCCGCCAGCAGCTGCCCGGACCGCTACAAGTGGACGGACGGAAGTCCGGCAACGTTCAGGTAAAGGCCCGGGGAGAGGTGGGCGTGGGGAGCACGTTTACACTAGCTGGAGAGTCTAGCACCAGAGGGCACAGCCTCAGGACTAAAGGACGTACCTTCAGAAAGGAGATGAGGAGGAATTTCTTCAGCCAGAGGGTGGTGAATCTGTGGGATTCATTGCCACAGAAGGCTGCGGAGGACGTCAATGGATATTTTCAAGGCAGAGATAGATAGATTCTTGATTAGTACGGGTGTCAGGGGTTATGGGGAGAAGGAAGGAGAAGGCGGTTAGGAGGGAGAGGTAGATCAGTTTGAATGGTGGAGTAGACTTGATGGGCCGAATGGTCCAATTTTACCAAAGCCAATTAGCCTACAAACCTGTACGTCTTTGGAAGGTATTTTTAAGGTGGAGATTGACAAGGTATTCTGATTAGTACGGGTGTCAGGGGTTATGGGGAGAAGGTAGGAGAACAGGGTTGAGAGGGAGAGATAGATCAGCCATGATTAAATAGCGGAGTAAACTTGATGGGCCGAATGGCCTAATTCTGCATATGAATTTATGAACTTATCATGTAGACTATCTCAGGGATGCAAAATTAGTTAATGGGTTTCCTCTGGGTGCTTAGATAATAGACAATAGGTGCAGGAGTAGGCCATTTGGCCCTTCGAGCCAGCACCTCCATTTAATGTGATCATAGAAACATAGAACATAGAAATTAGGTGCAGGAGTAGGCCATTCGGCCCTTCGAGCCTGCACCGCCATTCAATATGATCATGGCTGATCATCCAACTCAGTATCCCGTACCTGCCTTCTCTCCATACCCTCTGATCCCCTTAGCCACAAGGGCCACATCTAACTCCCTCTTAAATATAGCCAATGAACTGGCCTCGACTACCCTCTGTGGCAGGGAGTTCCAGAGATTCACCACTCTCTGTGTGAAAAAAGTTCTTCTCATCTCGGTTTTAAAGGATTTCCCCCTTATCCTTAAGCTGTGACCCCTTGTCCTGGACTTCCCCAACATCGGGAGCAATCTTCCTGCATCTAGCCTGTCCAACCCCTTAAGAATTTTGTAAGTTTCTATAAGATCCCCTCTCAATCTCCTAAATTCTAGAGAGTATAAACCAAGTCTATCCAGTCTTTCTTCATAAGACAGTCCTGACATCCCAGTAATCAGTCTGGTGAACCTTCTCTGCACTCCCTCTATGGCAATAATGTCCTTCCTCAGATTTGGAGACCAAAACTGTACGCAATACTCCAGGTGTGATCTCACCAAGACCCTGTACAACTGCAGTAGAACCTCCCTGCTCCTATACTCAAATCCTTTTGCTATGAAAGCTAACATACCATTCGCTTTCTTCACTGCCTGCTGCACCTGCACGCCCACTTTCAATGACTGGTGTGCCATGACACCCAGGTCTCGCTGCATCTCCCCTTTTCCTAGTCAGCCACCATTTAGATAATAGTCTGCTTTCCTGTTTTTGCCACCAAAATGGATAACCTCACATTTATCCACATTATACTGCATCTGCCAAACATTTGCCCACTCACCCAGCCTATCCAAGTCACCTTGCAGTCTCCTAGCATCCTCCTCACAGCTAACACTGCCCCCCAGCTTAGTGTCATCCGCAAACTTGGAGATATTGCCTTCAATTCCCTCATCCAGATCATTAATATATATTGTAAATAGCTGGGGTCCCAGCACTGAGCCTTGCGGTACCCCACTAGTCACTGCCTGCCATTGTGAAAAGGACCCGTTTACTCCTACTCTTTGCTTCCTGTTTGCCAGCCAGTTCTCTATTCACATCAATACTGAACCCCCAATGCCGTGTGCTTTAAGTTTGTAAACTAATCTCTTATGTGGGACCTTGTCGAAAGCCTTCTGGAAGTCCAGATACACCACATCCACTGGTTCTCCCCTATCCACGCTACTAGTTACATCCTCGAAAAATTCTATAAGATTCGTCAGACATGATTTACCTTTTGTAAATCCATGCTGACTTTGTCCAATGATTTCACCACTTTCCAAATGTGCTGCTATCCCATCTTTAATAACTGACTCTAGCAGTTTCCCCACTACCGATGTTAGACTAACTGGTCTGTAATTCCCCGTTTTCTCTCTCCCTCCCTTCTTAAAAAGTGGGGTTACGTTTGCTACCCGCCAATCCTCAGGAACTACTCCAGAATCTAAAGAGTTTTGAAAGATTATTACTAATGCATCCACTATTTCTGGAGCTACTTCCTTAAGTACTCTGGGATGCAGCCTATCTGGCCCTGGGGATTTATCGGCCTTTAATCCATTTAATTTACCCAACACCACTTCCCGGCTAACCTGGATTTCACTCAATTCCTCCAACTCCTTTGACCCGCGGTCCCCTGCTATTTCCGGCAGATTATTTATGTCTTCCTTAGTGAAGACAGAACCAAAGTAGTTATTCAATTGGTCCGCCATATCCTTGTTCCCCATGATCAACTCACCTGTTCTGACTGCAAGGGACCTACATTTGTTTTAACTAATCTCTTTCTTTTCACATATCTATAAAAACTTTTGCAGTCAGTTTTTATGTTCCCTGCCAGTTTTCTTTCATAATCTATTTTTCCTTTCCTAATTAAGCCCTTTGTCCTCCTCTGCTGGTCTCTGAATTTCTCCCAGTCCTCCGGTGTGCTGCTTTTTCTGGCTAATTTGTACGCATCATCCTTCGCTTTGATACTATCCCTGATTTCCCTTGTTATCCACGGATGCACTACCTTCCCTGATTTATTCTTTTGCCAAACTGGGATGAACAATTTTTGTAGTTCATCCATGCAGTCTTTAAATGTCTTCCATTGCATATCCACCGTCAACCCTTTTAGAATTAATTGCCAGTCAATCTTGGCCAATTCACGTCTCATACCCTCAAAGTTACCTTTCTTTAAGTTCAGAACCATTGTTTCTGAATTAACAATGTCACTCTCCATCCTAATGAAGAACTCAACCATATTATGGTCACTCTTGCCCAAGGGGGCACGTACAACAAGACTGCTAACTAACCCTTCCTCATTACTTAATACCCAGTCTAAAATAGCCTGCTCTCTCGTTGGTTCCTCTACATGTTGATTTAGATAACTATCCCGCATACATTCCAAAAAATCCTCTTCCTCAGCACCCCTGCCAATTTGATTCACCCAATCTATATGTAGATTGCAGTCACCCATTATAACGGTTTTGCCTTTGTCGCACGCATTTCTAATTTCCTGTTTGATACCATCTCCAACTTCACTACTACTGTTAGGTGGCCTGTACACAACACCCACCAGCGTTTTCTGCCCCTTAGTGTTTCGCAGCTCTACCCATACCGATTCCACATCCTGCAAACTAATGTCCTTCCTTTCCATTGCGTTAATCTCCTCTCTAATCAGCAACGCTACCCCACCTCCTTTTCCTTTCTCTCTATCCCTCCTGAATATTGAATATCCCTGGATGTTCAGCTCCCAGCCTTGGTCACCCTGGAGCCATGTCTCCGTGATCCCAACTATATCATAGTCATTAATAGCTATCTGCACATTCAACTCATCCACCTTATTACGAATGCTCCTTGCATTGAGACACAAAGCCTTCAGGCTTGTTTTTACAACACTCTTACCCCTTATACAATTATGTTGAAAAGTGGCCCTTTTTGATTTTTGCCCTGGATTTTCCGGCCTGCCATTTTTACTTTTCACCTTGCTACCTATTGCTTCTACCCTCATTTTACACCCCTCTGTCTCTACGCTCACACATTTAAGAAACCCTTTCCCTTTAACTCCATCCTCCACTATCCCATCGACACCCCACCCCCCTTATTCAGTTTAAAACCACCCGTGTAGCAGTGGCAAACCTGCCTACCAGAATGCTGGTCCCACACCTGTTAAGATGCAATCCGTCCCTTTTGTACAGTTCCCCCTTACCCCAAAACAGATCCCAGTGATCTAAGAATCTAAATCCCTGCCCCGTGCACCAGTTCCTCAGCCACACGTTCAGGTCCCGTATCTCCCTGTTCCTGCTCTCGCCAGCACGAGGAACTGGAAGCAAACCGGAGATAACAACCCTGGAGGTCCTGCTTTTCAGCATTTTTCCGAGCTCTCTAAAGTCACGCTGCAGAATATTCATCCCCTTCTTTCCGACATCGTTTGTGCCGACATGCACTACCACTTCCAGATGTTCACCTTCGCCCTTGAGGATTTTCTGCACTCTGTCCGTGACATCCTGGATCCTGGCACCAGGAAGGTAGCACACCATCCTCGCATCCCGTCTGTTGCCGCAGAAACCCCTGTCCGTACCTCTCACAATGGAGTCTCCCACTACAATGGCGTTGCCTGCCTTAGGCCTTTTTGGTTTTGGCTCAACAGCCCTATTCGCATCACAAGCCAGTCCTTCGCCAAGTGTAAACACCTCTTCTGTCCCGACAGCTTCTAAGTGGGTGAACCTGTTCACAAGAGGTACAACACCCGGGGACGTTGGCATTCCATGCTTCCCTCCCGTTCTCACTGTCTCCCACCTTCTCTCTTCCAGTACCTTAGGTGTAACAATCGTACTGTAGGACTTGTCGAGGAACGACTCCGTTTCTCGGACGAACCGGAGGTCATCCACTTGCTTCTCCAGTTCCCCAACACGGCCCTTCAGGCGCTCTACCTGGATGCACCTCTCGCATTTGTAGCAGCCAGAGGCACCGGCGGTGTCCTTGACCTCCCACATACTGCAAGCATCGCACTGAATCAGCTTGCCTGACATCTCCTTCTTTCGTCTCCTCTCCGAAGACTCTCGAGACAAAGACTCACACTTCCCTCACAAGGCCGCTCACTCACTGCCGCTCGCTAAGAACAGTCTTGCTTAAATTGACGGATAAATTGCCTGATTTACCAATTTACAAACCAAATTCCTCAGTTTTCAACTGTTTTCCCAGCACTGACTCACTTCTCTCCTCCCACTTGGGCTAGAGCCAATCAGTCGTATCTCTTGCTACACTCCTGCTGCTGTTGTTGCTCCCAAAAGCTACAGCAGTTCTGAGTCAAGTCTGCCTGTCCTTGACCTGTACTTTAACTGTTTTCACTTCTCTCCTCCCACTTGGGCTAGAGCCAATCAGTCGTATCTCTTGCTATTCTCCTGCTGCTGTTGTTTCTCCCAAATCTACAGCAGCTGATCATCCACAATCAGTACCCGTTCCTGCTTTCTCCCCATATCCTCCGCTATCTTTAAGAGCCCTGTCTAGCTCTCTCTTGAAAGCATCCAGAGAACCGGCCTCCACCGCCCTCTAAGGCAGAGAATTCAGCAGACTCACAACTCTCTGTGTCAAAAAGTGTTTCCTCATCTCCGTTCTAAATGGCTTACCCCTTATTCTTAAATTGTGGCCCCTGGTTCTGGACTCCCCCCAACATCGGGACCATGTCTCCTGCCTCTAGCGTGTCCAAACCCTTAATAATCTTATTATGTTTCAATAAGATCCTTCTAAACTCCAGAGTTTACAAGCCCAGCAGCTCCAATCTCTCAGCATATGACAGCCCCGCCATCCCGGCAATTAACCTTGTGAACCTACGCTGCACTCCCTCAATAGCAAATTAGGTTCCGTCGAAAATCGCAGGATCGCGCTGCCTGGGGTGATGGTTGAATCAGATACAATAGTGGGATTTAAGGGACTATGGATAGGCACTTGGATATGCCGGGGATGAGGAATTTGGGACGACAGATGGCACAATGGGCTAAGTGTTCGGCTGGCAACCGGAAGGTAGCCGGTTCGAATCCCGCTTGGAGTGCATACTGTCGTTGTGTCCTTGGGCAAGACACCTCACCCACCTTTGCCTGTGTGTGAATGTGTGTGAGTGATTGGTGGTGGTCGGAGGGGCCGTAGGCGCAGATTGGCAGCCACGCTTCCGTCAGTCTGCCCCAGGGCAGCTGTGGCTACAGAAGTAGCTTACCACCACCGAGTGTGACTGAGGAGTGAATGAATAATGCGATGTAAAGCGCCTTGAGTATTAGAAAGGCGCTATATAAATCCCATCCATTATTATTAGTAATATATGCAGGAAGTCGAATTGGTCTAGGCATCAAATTCGGCACAGAAGTTGCGGGCCGAAGGGCCTATTCCTGTGCTGGACTGGTCTACAATATATGAATCGTCCCAAAGAGTGCTTTGCGCCCTGGAGTCGTACAACACGGAAATAGCCCTGGGACCCAACTTGCCCATGCTGACCGACTTGCTTACCCCAGCTAGTCCAACTCCTGCCTCAAAATAGTTAAAATCTCTCCGATTGATGCGCCTCTTAAAATATCTTCTAAATGTTGCAATTGTACCATTCATGGACGTTCGAGTTACTGAACCAGGCTGTGTTGCAACCAGTTAGTGTGATCTCCACCAGAGACCTGCAAGCCTACCTGATCTCCCGGTAGCTAAATACTGGAACCCCCTCCCATTCCCACACGGACCTTTCTGGCCTTGGGCCTCCTCCATTGTCAGAGTGAGGCCCAGCGTAGAGTGGAGGAACTGCACCTCATATTTTGCTTGGGCAGCTCACGCCCCAGCGGTATGAACATTGACTTCTCCAACTTCAAGTAACCCTTGCTTTCCCTCTCTCTCCATCCCCACCCCCTTCCCAGTTCTCCCACCAGTCTGACTGTGTCTGAGGACGTTTTTATCTCTAGGATATATTGTGTACCTTCGATCTCTGTTTGCTTTGTTGTCACCTTCTCCCAGCTCCCATCTATTCTACATTTTCCTTGGTCTCCATTCCCTTTATCCTGGTTTCACAGCTCACACTTCCTTATCTATGTATCCCCCTCCCCCCCCCCCCCCCGACTCTCAGTCTGAAGAAGGGTCTCGACCCGAAACGTCACCCATTCCTTCTCTCCAGAGGTGCTGCTGCCTGTCCCGCTGAGTTACTCCAGCACTGTGTGTCTATCTGAGGTTCGATGGAGTCTAGATATTTCTACGCACTTTATCTCGTTCTCCCCTTGTTGCCGCGCTAGGAACTGGTACATGGATGAGCCGTCGTGCGGCAGTGAGGCGTGCGTGGTGATGTACCACCAGCTGACCGCACAGCCCGGTCTCGGGGGACCGTACCTCTACCAGTGGAACGACGACAGGTGTAACATGAAGCACAACTTCGTCTGCAAGTACGAGCCAGGTAGGTGGAGTTTAGAAGAATGAGTGGGGTGGGGGGGGGGGGGGGGGGGACCTCATTGAAACCTACAGAATAGTGAAAGGCTTGGATAGATTGGATGTGGAGAGGATGTTTCCACTAGTGGGAGAGTCTAGGACTAGAGGTCACAGCCTTAGAGTTAAAGTATGTTTTATTGGGAAGGAGATGAGGAGGTATTTCTTTAGTCAGAGGGTGGTGAATCTGTGGAATTATTTGCCACAGAAGGCTGTGGATTCTTGATTAGTACAGGTGTCAGAGGCTATGGGGCGAAGACAGTGAAATGGGGTTAGGAGGGAGATATAGATCAGCCATAATTGAATGGTGGAATAGACTTGATGGGCCAAATGGCCTAATTCTGCTCCTATCTCTTGACCTTATGACCTTATGCCCTTGTGACGGGTGTCCCGTCCCCTACTGAGGTTAGGGCTGGGGGGCTCCTCATTATAGAACATCATCCTTTCACCCTCATCTACAGGGCTCCAGGTGTGAATGGTTTATACCTGTTGCTCTGTATCCAGTGGTTTCGTTTAGAGAATCAGCGCGGAAACAATCCCTTCGGCCCACCGAGTCCGCGCCGACCCGCGATCCCCGCACATTTGTGGAATTATAGAACAGTAGAATGGGGTGGCACGGTGGCACAGTGGTCCTGACTACGGGCGGTGTCTGTACGGAGTTTGCCCACTCTCCACGTGGCCGCGTGGGTTTTCTCCGGGCGTTATTTGGCAGCAGTGTATAAAATCTTGAGCAAAGATAAGGAAGACAATCAGAACCTTGGCCGTGGGAAGGCAATTTCAAATACTGGAGGGCAAAGATTTAGAAACATAGACATAGAAACATAGAAAATAGGTGCAGGAGTAGGCCCTTCGGCCCTTCGAGCCTGCACCGCCATTCGATATGATCATGGCTGAGAGGCACTGAGAAAAAATCTTTAGAGCAGAGAGGGGCGCAACATAGGAGATAATAATAATTCTTCTTTATTTCGAACAGAATAAAAAATAAAAAGCAAGTGTGAAACAGCATACAAAAAACAAAAAATAGTGTCATAAATAAATAAATCGTATGTGTCCGAAAAGGAGCACAAAGAAACCAAAGCTTATTAATTCCCACCCCTTATTCAACTGCTTATAATGATCTTATACCAATTTAGCAGCTATAACACCTATTCCAATATGTACACCAAATTATTTACATTTGTACACTAATCAAATATTTACAAAGCCATACAAAAAAAAAGAGATGAAAAAAAAATGTGCGGGGAAATCTTTTTACAAATAAGATGGTGGGGGCCCGGAACTCGCTGCCAGGGGTGACGGTGGAGCAGGTACCATAGTGGCATTTAAAGGGCCTGTCCCAATTGCCGATTTTTTCGGCGACATATCAGTGTCGCCAAAAGATTTTGAACGTTTCAAAATCCAGCGACGACAAAATAAATGTTGTGTCATACGTCATCACCGCCGCGTCACCCACCGTATCACCACCGCGTCACCGCCGTATCACGCCACAAATTTTCGGTGACCTGATACATCAGTCAATGATGCCGGCAGTCACCGAAAAATTCGTCAAGTGGGACAGGCCCTTAAGAGACTTTTGGCCAGGCACATGGATATGCAGGGATTGGAGGGATATGGATCACGTGAAGGTAGATAAGAGTTGGTCTTGGCTTCATCTTTGACACATAGAAACATAGAAAATAGGTGCAGGAGGAGGCCATTCGGCCCTTCGAGCCAGCACCGCCATTCATCCATTCGTATTTGTGCAATGACAATAAAGTTGAATCTAATCTAATCTAATCATTGTGATCATGGCTGATCATCCCCTATCAATAACCCGTGCCTGCCTTCTCCCCATATCCCTTGACTACACTAGCCCCTAGAGCTCTATCTAACTCTCTCTTAAATCCATCCAGTGATTTGGCCTCCACTGCCCTCTGTGGCAGGGAATTCTATAAATTCACAACTCTCTGGGTGAAAAAGCTTTTTCTCACCTCAGTCTTAAATGGCTTCCCCTTTATTCTAAGACTGTGGCCCCTGGTCACTCCATTGGCACAGACATTGTGGGCCGAAGGGCCTGTTCTTGTGCTGCAACTGTTTTATGTTCTGTGTCATTAACAAAGATTTATAAATCAACATATTCTTCATATTCTTTGCTGACAGGAAACAGTTTGACGAATGAATTGGTGGACAGCACAGATTTAACATACGGTAAGAAACTAATTTCATTTAATTACAAGATGATATGCTTCCCACAGTCAGTACAAGAGGTGTTTGAACAGCTCAGAGGCACAGCTGGTCGAGTCGCTGCCTCACAGGTTCAAACCTGACCACCGGTGCTGTCTGTGTGGAGTTTGCACGTTCTCCCTGTGACTGTTTTCCCTCCCACATCCCATAGACATGTGGGTTGGTAGGTTTTTCCAGTGCCTCTTAAACTTCAGCGTCATTCCCCCTTGAGTCTTTATCACAAAATTTAATCAAGTCAAGTCAAGTTTATTCGTCACAGACACATACAAGATGTGTTTTGATTTGATTATTCTCATACTGCTATTTGTGGGGGCCATCTTTGTATACAGCAGCTCAGTCTGAAGAAGGGTCCCGACCAAAATGTGACCAATCCATGTTCTCCAGAGATGCTGCCTGACCCACTGAGTTACTCCAGCAGTCTGTGAAACGTCACCTATCCATGTTCTCCACAGATGCTGCCTGACCCGCTGAGTTACTCCAGCACTCTGTGAAACGTCACCTATCCATGTTCTCCACAGATGCTGCCTGACCCGCTGAGTTACTCCAGCACTCTGTGAAACGTCACCTATCCATGTGCTCCACAGATGCTGCCTGACCCGCTGAGTTACTCCAGCACTCTGTGAAACGTCACCTATCCATGTGCTCCACAGATGCTGCCTGACCCGCTGAGTTACTCCAGCTCTCTGTGAAACGTCACCTATCCATGTGCTCCACAGATGCTGCCTGACCCGCTGAGTTACTCCAGCACTCTGTGAAACGTCACCTATCCATGTTCTCCACAGATGCTGCCTGACCCGCTGAGTTACTCCAGCACTCTGTGAAACGTCACCTATCCATGTGCTCCACAGATGCTGCCTGACCAACACTCCAACACTTAGTGCCTTCTTTTGATTTGTGTCTTCGTAGATTCATGTCCATAAGTGATAGGAGCAGTATTAGGCCATTTGGCCCATCATCTACTCTGCCATTCAATCATAGCTGATCTATCTCCCCCTCCCAAGCCCATTCTCCTGCCTTCTCCCCATAACCCCAGACACCCGTACTAATCAAGAATTTGTCTATCTCCGACTTGGCCTCCAAGGCCGTGTGTAGCAATGAATTCCACAGATTCGCCACTCTCTGACAAAATAAATTCCTCCTCATCTCTCTTTTATTCTGAGGCTATAACCTGTGATCCTAGACTCTCCCACTAGTGGAAACATCCTCTCCACATCCACTCTATCCAGGCCTTTGTGTCTTATCCAGCATCTGCAGTTCCTTGTTTCTATCTTTGCAACCAAATTGCCTTTTCATTTTCTCTCCAATGCTTCTGCGATTGTTATTTTGTAAAACAGTGGCGTGCAGATTTTAAGAGAGATTTTCAGGTCTGGTAGGGGGGAGTTCCCCCCGCCACGGGTACCATGTAATCCCGTGCTACCTGCTCCATGGTCGGATAGTCGGCGACTAAATCGTCTCCCCCACCTGGTTTGCCAGGTGAGGAGGGGGCTGTGGACCCCCAGCAGGATCAAAAACAAGACCCATCAAAGGGGGGATGAGCTCCTGGCGAGCCAACGGGCATCCACACTTCAGTAGAAGTTGCGATCACTGTCGTACATAGCATTGTAATGCCCCTGTCCCACTTAGGAAACCTGAACGGGAACCACTGGAGACTTTGCGCCCCACCCAAGGTTTCCGTGCGGTTCCCGGAGGTTTTTGTCAGTCTCCCTACCTGCTTCCACTACCTGCAACCTCCGGCAACCACCTGCAGCCTCCGGCAACCGCACGGAAACCTTGGGTGGGGCGCAAAGTCTCCAGAGGTTTCCGTTCAGGTTTCCTAAGTGGGACAGGGGCATAAGGAATGATAATAAAACACACACACACACCAAAATCCTAGACTTCCAGCGGCGGAAGTCCGCAGGAACTGGCGGACGGAGATGTGTGGTGCGTCCGTCACCGTTCCCGTCGGAAACCAGCGTCACTGCGTCGCTAATGTTTTCAACGACGATGAATGAATTAAGAGAGGGGGCTCTAATGTAATTGGGAGTTCTTGTGTGAATTGAAACCTCACGTGATTCTTGTCTCAACCACTTTCAGAAAACGTCTCCACGAGTCCGGAGGTCAAAGTCCACGCTCCCAGTAACTCAGGGGATGGCCAACGAGTGGTGGTGACGGAGTCATCAGGTAACTGCAGCCAACTCCCAATGGTTCACTAGTTATAGGAGTAGAATTAGGCCATTCAGCCCATCGAGTCTACTCTGCCATTCAATCAATAGACAATAGACGATAGCAGGAGTAGGCCATTCGGCCCTTCGAGCCTGCACCGCCATTCAATGTGATCATGGCTGATCATCCACAATCAGTATCCCCGTTCCTGCCTTCTCCCCATATCCCCTGACTCCAGCACTGTGTGAAATGTCACCTATCCATGTTCTACACTCCTGACCAACACTCCAACACTTAGTGCCTTCTTTTGATTTGTGTCTTCATAGATTCATGTTCATAAGGCTGTATTCAATTCAATTCAATGTCGTGCTCTTTAAGAGCCCTATCTAGCTCTCTCTTGAAAGTATCCAGAGAACCGGCCTCCACCGCCCTCTGAGGCAGAGAATTCCACAGACTCACAACTCTGTGAGAAAAAGTGTTTCCTCATCTCTGTTCTAAATGGCTTACCCCTTATTCTTAAACTGTGGCCACTGGTTCTGGACTCCCCCAACATCGGGAACATATTTCCTGCCTCTAGCGTGTCCAAACCCTTAATAATCTTATATGTTTCAATAAGATCCCCTCTCATCCTTCTACACTCCAGAGTGTACAAGCCCAGCTGCTCCATTCTCTCAGCCTATGACAGTCCCGCCATCCCGGGAATTAACCTTGTAAACCTACGCTGCACTCCCTCAATATCAAGAATGTCCTTCCTCAAATTAGGGGACCAAAACTGCACACAATACTCCAGGTGTGGTCTCACTAGGGCCCTGTACAACTGCAGAATGATCTCTTTACTCCTATACCTAACTCCTCTTGTTATGAAGGGCAACATGCCATTCGCTTTCTTCACCTGCATGCTTACTTTCATTATTTTCTGTAGTTATAGGATTATCACCTGTCCGAGGTCATCCTATTGGGCCTGTTTTGTCCATTTTTTTCTCGCATCCAGTTTCTCTCCCCCCCCCCCCCCCCCACTCTAATCAGTCTGAAGAAAGGTTTCAGCCCAGAATGTCACCCATTCCTTCTCTCCAGAGATGCTGCTGGCCCAGCAGCATCTCTGGAGAGAAGGAATGGGTGACATTCTGGGCTGAGTCGCTCCACCATTTTGTGTCCATCTTAAAGTGAACTAGACTCCTTGGTACTGATCTAAAGCAACTCTTGACATGATGCTCCTGTGTTTTTCCAGGGATAATGCCCAATGTGGTGTATGTTGTCATCCCTACGATCCCCCTGCTTTTACTGCTGGTCGTTGCCATGGCTACCTGCTGCATCCAGATGCTGAACCGAAGGTACATCAGGTGTGTTGGGTGTGGGGACAAGCCGCAAGGGGCGGCACGGTGGCGCAGCGGGTAGGGCCGCTGCCTCACGGCGCCAGAGACCCGGGTTCGATCCTGACCACGGCTTCCGTCTTAGTGTGGAGTTTGCACGTTCTCCCTGTTTGTTATGGGTGCTGCCGTTCCCTGCCGATCCCAAAGGTTTGCGCAGATTTGTAGGTTAATTGGCTTCTGCAAATTGCCCCTCCTGTGTCAAGAGATAACTAGTATGTGAACGGGTGTTCAGTGTGGACTCAGTGGGCTGAAGGGCCTGTTCCATGCTGTATCTTAGTCACAGGCTGGAAGAAGTTGCACCCTGTTTCTCCGTGTGACCACGTGGGTTTCCTCCAGGCGCTCCGCTTTCCCCCCACATCGCAAAGACTTGCGGGTTTGTAGGTTAATTGGCCCTCTGTAAATTGCCACCTAGTGTGTAGGGATTGGATGAGAAACTGGGATAACATGGAAGGGTTTAATGGGAGAAGGCAGGAGAATGGAGTTGAGAGGGGAAAGTAATCTGCCACGATTGAATGGCGGAGCAGGCTTGATGGGCCGAATGGCCTCAATTCTGCTTCTCTGTGTTCAAGTCTTATGGTGACAGAAATGGGATTAGAGAGATATTATTTTTGATTATGATACCGGGAACCTGCTGTCAGAGGAGGTGGTGGAACCACTATGGCACGGTGGTGCAGCAGTAGAGTTGCTGCCTCACAGCGCCAGAGACCCGGGTTCGATCCCGACGACGGGCTCTGTCCGTACGGAGTTTGTACGTTCTCCCCGTGACCGCGTGGGATTTCTCAGGGTTTCCTCCCACACTCCAAAGGCCTACAGGTTCGTAAGTTAATTGACTTTGGTAAGAATTGTCGCCTGTGTGAAGGATAGTGCTAGTGTATAGTCGGTACAGTCTCGGTGAGACGAAGGGCCTGTTTCCATGTTGTATCGCTAAAACTAAACTAAACTTAAGTAAACTAACGTAAAGTAAACAAAAGAAACTTAACTAAACTAAACAAATCTAATCTGAAAACTAAACTAAACATTTAAATAAACACTTGAATATAGGCAAGCCACACAAGGATATGGTCTAATGTAGGCAAATGAGATTCATATCGATGGGCAAAAGGATCGGTATGGAAGTGATGGGCCGAAGGGTCTGTTTCTGTGCTGTACAACTCTGTGACTCCTGTGAGCCTAACATTTGTCTCATGAGAAGATGTTGGGAGGAGTTTCCACTAGTGGGAGAGTCTAGGAGCAGAGGTCATAGCTTCAGAATTAAAGGGCGTTCCTTTAGGAAAGTGGAGACATTCTTTAGTCCTTTAGTCACCCTTTGTGGTGAATCTGTAGAATTAATTGCCACAGACGGCTGTGGAGGCCAAGTACAACGCAGTATTTTTACGGCAGAGACAGATAGATTCTTGATTAGTACGGGTATCAGGGGTTATGGGGAGAAGGCAAGAGAATTGTACACTCTGGAGTTTAGAAGGATGAGAGGCAATCTTATTGAAACATAGAAGATTGTTAAGGGTTTGGACACGCTAGAGGCAGGAAACATGTTCCCGGATGTTGGGGGAGTCCAGAACCAGGGGCCACAGTTTAAGAATAAGGAGTAGAGCCATTTAGAACGGAGATGAGGAAAACACTTTTTCTCACAGAGAGTTGTGAGTCTGTGGGAATTCTCTGCCTCAGAGGGCGGTGGAGGCCGGTTCTCTGGATACTTTCAAGAGAGAGCTAGATAGGGCTCTTAAAGATAGCGGAAGTCAGGGGATATGGGGAGGAAGGCAGGAACGGGGTACTGATTGGGGATGATCAGCCATGATCACATTGAATTATTGCATTGAATGATCACATTATTATCTAAATGGTGGCCGACTAGGAAAAGGGGAGATGCAGCGAGACCTGGGTGTCATGGTACACCAGTCATTGAAAGTGGGCATGCAGGTGCAGCAGGCAGTGAAGAAAGCGAATGGTATGTTAGCTTTCATAGCAAAAGGATTTGAGTATAGGAGCAGGGAGGTTCTACTGCAGTTGTACAGGGTCTTGGTGAGACCACACCTGGAGTATTGCGTACAGTTTTGGTCTCCAAATCTGAGGAAGGACATTATTGCCATAGAGGGAGTGCAGAGAAGGTTCACCAGACTGATTCCTGGGATTGTCAGGACTGTCTTATGAAGAAAGACTGGATAGACTTGGTTTATACTCTCTAGAATTTAGGAGATTGAGAGGGGATCTTATAGAAACTTACAAAATTCTTAAGGGGTTGGACAGGCTAGATGCAGGAAGATTGCTCCCGATGTTGGGGAAGTCCAGGACAAGGGGTCACAGCTTAAGGATAAGGGGGAAATCCTTTAAAAACCGAGATGAGAAGAACTTTTTTCACACAGAGAGTGGTGAATCTCTGGAACTCCCTGCCACAGAGGGTAGTCGAGGCCAGTTCATTGGCTATATTTAAGAGGAAGTTAGATGTGGCCCTTGTGGTTAAGGGGGATCAGAGGGTATGGAGAGAAGGCAGGTACGGGATACTGAGTTGGATGATCAGCCATGATCATATTGAATGGCGGTGCAGGCTCGAAGGGCCGAATGGCCTACTCCTGCACCTAATTTCTATGTTTCTATGTTTCTATGAATGGTGGTGCTGGCTCGAAGGGCCGAATGGCCTACTCCTGCACCTATTGTCTATTGTCTAATGGGGTTAGGAGGAGAGATAGATCAGCCATGATTGAATGGGCCGAATGGTCTAATTCTGGTCCTATCACTTGTGAACATTTGAACTTATGAAGACTTTTTTGCTTCTCATTGTTCCCAGCAAAAGACCGATCGAAAACCAGCCCCAACGAGTCGACCCTGTGGATATCCCCGGCTCCAAAGAAGGAGAACCTGGCCGATGTTTAGGATGACGCGGTCGGAGGCGAGGAGCGTCCATCGTACTATGAAGCCAATCCCACGCCATCCGACCAAGCCCCCGGGGAAAGCCAAGCCCAGCTTAGCCATGAGGAGCAAGAAATAATCAAACCAGCCCTTCTAAAGAAACGGACAAAAAGACAAAAACAAAAAATCCCCCTCCTTCCTATTAATGTTTCTTATTTTTGTTAATATTGGGAATAGATGCAGGAAAAGATGGAAGAGTCCACGGAGGATGGGGGGGGGGGGGGGGGGGGGGGGGGGAATTCATAGAGTACTGATAAGTCATAGCTTTTGTATACATGTTATATAGACAGAGGGAATGGGGAAAGCCCGGATGGTCTTGGTGGGGCATTGACCTCTTCAGGGGTTTGAAGGTGTGTTATGGAAATGGAAGAAGATGGAACAATAACAGATGTAGGGCAAGGAATGGCTTTAGCAAGAGCAACGAGCCTTGACGTAATCCCAATGTCAATCATCTACTGAAAATGCCTCCCAATGTCCCATAACATGAAGGGCCTGTCCCACTTACGCAACTTTTTTGGCGACTGTCGGCACCCACCATAGGTCGCCGAAAACATTCAACGTGTTGAAAATTCAGCGGCGACCAGAAAGACGCTACGACTCTTTGGGCGACTGAGGAGACTACTCGCCACCATACAGGCGACATGTCGCGGGGTGAAGCCTGTACGGTCGTGAGTAGTCGCCCAAAGAGCCCTACCTTGTTCTGGTCGCCGCTGGATTTCCAACACGTTGAACATTTTCGGCGACCTGTAACGACCTATGGCGGGTGTCGGCAGTCGCCGAAAAAGTTGCGTAAGTGGGACAGGCTCTTGAGATACAAAGATATTAGAGGAAGTCAGACTACTTGCTCTGCAGGTGATAATTTCCTCATATGATTTAGGCAGAGCAGGCTATTCGGCCCATCAAGCCCTGATCCGCCATTCAATGGGATTATGGCTGATTTATTTTTCTTACTTCATCTATTTATCTTTTTCCCAATTGTTGGTTTGGTTTAGTTTCGTGATACAGCATGGAAATGGGCCGTGCGCAGCCCACCGAGTCTACTACGGGGTCCAGCGATCATCCCGTACACTCGAACTACCCTACACACTAGGGACTATTTACATTTTTTTACCGGAGCCAATTAGCCTACAAAGCTGTACGTCCTTGGAGTGTGGGAAGAAACCGGAGCACCCGGGGAAAACCCACATGGTCACAGGGAGAACGTGCAGACTCCGTACAGACAGCACCCGTAGTCAGGATGGAACCCAGGTCTCTGGTGCTGTAAAGGGCCTGTCCCACTGCGGCAATCTAATCCGCGAGCTCCGGCGAGTTTGCTCTCGACTCATACTCGCAGCATGGTCGACACGAGGTCTTTGCAACTCTCCTTCATGCTCGAGGGTGGTCCCCGCGTACTCGAGGCCTCAGCTAGGTCGCGGCGTATTTTTCAACATGTTGAAAAATGCCCGCGAGTAAAAAAAGGTCGCCATGGAAATAATCGATACTTTTTTTACTCGTAGGTTTAGTCATAGTAGGTCGTAGTAGGTCGGCATGTTAGTCGTAGGTAACCGAGGGTAGTCGAAGGTAGTCGTAGATAGTCTTCAACATAGTCGAAGGGGGGTCAAAGGAGGTCGAAGGAGGTCGTCTTCACTCTCCACTATTCGGTGTCCAATTTTCCCGTAGCTAGTCGTAGCTAGTCTTCAACATAGTCGAAGGAGGTCTTCAATATGTCATTTTTTCAAACTCTTCTAAACTCGCCAATAAGGTCGCCCAAGTGGGACAGCCCCTTTAGGCAGCAACTCTACCACTATGCCACCACACCGCCTGCTCCTTAATATTTTTAGTAATGAAATTGATTAGAGTGAGATTTAATATTAATAATGACCATGGTCTGGGAAGGAGAATTTAAACCTCTTGTCTCACCTTTATCTTTGGGGCGACAGATGGCACAATGGGCTAAGTGTTCGGCTGGCAACCAGAAGGTAGCCGGTTCGAATCCCGCTTGGAGTGCATACTGTCGTTGTGTCCTTGGGCAAGGCACTTCATCCACCTTTGCCTGTGTGTGAATGTGTGTGAATGTGTGTGAGTGATTGGTGGTGGTCGGAGGGGCCGTAGGCGCAGATTGGCAGCCACGCTTCCGTCAGTCTGCCCCAGGGCAGCTGTGGCTACAGAAGTAGCTTACCACCACCGAGTGTGACTGAGGAGTGAATGAATAATGCGATGTAAAGCGCCTTGAGTATTAGAAAGGCGCTATATAAATCCCATCCATTATTATTATTATTATCTACAAGTGTATCCGAACCTCAGCTCTGAAAAGCCTGGCGTACTTTTAGATGATGCCTCTTCATTCCAGACTCCCAAAGCTTTGCCCCACCTCTACCCCCGACAGTTCGTCTTACCAACCTGAAAACATTATTGCCGCAAGTTTATTTTACTGTCACGTGTATCGAAATGCAGTGAAAACTCGTCTGTGCACTATCTAGGCGAATCCTACCATGCACGATGTGTGCCATCAGAACATGCATAAGTGCAGCAGGTAGCTCAAAAGTGCAAGGAATGAAAGTGCAGAGAAAAGTGCTACAGTTGTAACACAAAAGTGTCAGGGTGGTCACGGTGGCGCAGCGGTAGAGTTGCTGCCTTACCACGAACGCAGCGCCGGAGGCCCGGGTTCATTCCCGACTGCGGGTGCCGTCTGTAGGGAGTTTGTACATTCTCCCCGTGACCTGCGTGGGTTTCCTCCCACACTGCCAAAGGCGTACAGGTTTGTTGGTTAATCGGCTTGGTAAATGTAAATTATCCCTAGCGGGTGTAGGATAGTGTTAGTGTGCGGGGATCGCAGGTCGGCGCAGACCCGGTGGGCTGATGGGCCTGTTCCCGCGCTGTATCTCTAAACTAAACAAAGTTGCATGAAAAGTTTCATATAAAAACTGCAAGGGGCGCAATGAGGTAGGTTGGAAGATCAGGACTACATCCTTGGCATATGATAGACACAAAAAGCTGGAGAAACTCAGTGGGACAGGCCGTATCTTTGGAGAAAAGGAACAGGCGATGTTTCGGGACAAGATACTTCTTCAGACCTTCAGACCAGGTCTTGACCGAAACCTCACTATTTCTCTTCTCCAGAGATGCTGCCTGTCCCGCTGAGTTACTTCAGCTTTTTGTGTCAACCTTCGGTTTAAACCAGTTCCTTCCTACGCTCCTTGGCATATGAACTGTTTATTCAGTAGTCTGATAAGGGTGGGTAAGAAGCTATTGGTGAATCTGGTGGTACATGGCTTCAAGGGTATGTATCTTCTGACTGGCGTGAGACGAGAGGAGAGAGAATGGCCGGGGTGTGAGCGGTCCTGGGTTGTATTGGCTGTTTTAAGGGCCTGTCCCACTTTCACGAGGTCATTCACCAATTCTCCCGAGTTTTCCCCTTGATTCAAACTCGCAGAATGTTCGTGAGGAGGCCGTAGGAGTTGGTAGATATATCGTAGCGGCTCGTTACGCCAGCCGTAGGTACTCGTGGCATCAGGAAAGTCGGGACGTTTTTTTCCAGCCCGATAAAAAATGTCCACAAGTAAAAAAATGTTCGGGATGAAAGAAATGGCTACTTTTTACTCGTAAGGAGGGCATCGAAATAGCCGTGGGAATTCGTAGGCATACTCGTCGGAGTTTGTGAACATCGTCGTGGAATGTCGTAGGAGTTCTAGATTACTAGATTTAGGCCCTTTAAACTCGGCAGAGGTTTTGAATTGTCGTGAAAGTGGGACAGGCCCTTTAGCGAGGGAGCGTGAAGTGTAGATGGAGCCGATGGGTTGTTGGGTGGTGGAGGCAAAGGAGAAGCTGATCTGTGCTGAAGAAGGGTCTCGACCCGAAACGTCGCCCATTCCTTCTCTCCAGAGATGCTGCCTCACCCGCTGAGTTACTCCAGCATTTTGTGTCTACCTTCGATTTAAACCAGCATCTGCAGTTCTTTCTTACACAAGCTGATCTGTGCAATGGACTGGGTCACATGCACACTTCTACGCAATTTATTGCAGTCTTGGGTAGAACTAGTGTTAAACCAAGCTTCGATGCATCCCAGTACAGTTTTCTATGGTGAATCTGCAGAAATTGGGAGATGCCAAATCGCCTTCGTCTTTGTTGAAATAATTAAATCACCCTCCAAACTCGTGGGAAAACATTGTGAGCAAATTTGGGCCTCATATCTGAGCAAGGATGTGCTGGCTCTGGAGAGGGTCCAGAGGAGGTTTACAAGAATGATCCCAGGAATGAGTGGGTTAACCTATGATGAGCGTTTGTCGGCTCTGGGCCTGTACTCGCTGGAGTTTAGAAGAATGAGCGGGTGGGGAGCCTCATTGAAACGTACAGTATAGTGAAAGGCTTGGATAGAGTGGATGTGGAGAGGATGTTTCCACTGGTGGGAGAGTCTAGGTCAGAGCCTCAGAATTACAAGACGTTCTTTTAGGAAGGAGATGAGGAGAAATTTATTTAATCAGAGGGTGGTGAACCTGTGGAATTCTTTGCCACAGACGGCTGTGGAGGCTAAGTCAGTGGATATTTTAAGGCAGAGATAGATAGATTATTGATTAGTACGGGTGTCAGGGGCCATGAGGAGAAGGCAGGAGAATGAGGTTAGGAGGGAGAGATAGATCGGCCATGATTGAATGGCAGAGTAGACTTGATGGACCGAATGGCCTAATAATACTCCTATCCTTTATGACCTGACGACCATGGCCCTAGTACAATACAATACCTTTTATTTGTCATTTGAACCTCACATGAGGTTCAAACAAAATTTGGTTTCTGCAGTCATACAAGAAAGTGAGACCACACCTGGAATATTGTGTGCAATTTTGGTCTCCTAATTTGAGGAAGGACATTCTTGCTATTTAGGGAATGCAGCGTTGGTTCACCAGGTTAATTCCCGGGATGGCGGGACTGTCATATGCTGAGAGAATAGAACAGCTGGGCTTGTATACTCTGAAATTTAGAAGGATGAGAGGCATTCTTAATGAAACATATAAGATTTTTAAGGGTTTGGAGTCGTTAGAGGCAGAAAACGTTCCCGATGTTGGGGGAGATGACCCTGCCAACTGCAGTCGTCCAAGAAGACTGACTTTGCCTTATTTTAATTTCCGATCACTATGCGAGCACGTTTTTAGCAACAAAGGGATGTTAAAAATGACAAAGCACAGAATAGCAAAGTTGAGGTAAAGAATCTCCCACGAGTGATTGCACAAACTAGTGCCATGGGGGAGTCCAGAACTAGGGGCCACAGTTTGATAATAAGGGGTAAGCCATTTAGAACGGAGACGAGGAAACACTTTTTCACACACACACTGTGCCGCCCTCTGTCCTGAGTAATACAATGAGGATGTGTAGCCTAACGCCCCTGTCCCACTTAGGAAACCTGAACGGAAACCTCTGGAGACTTTGCGCCCCACCCAAGGTTTCCGTGCGGTTCCCGGAGGTTGCAGGTGGTTGCCGGAGGTTGCAGGTAGTGGAAGCAGGTAGGGATACTGACAAAAACCTCCGGGAACCGCACGGAAACCTTGGGAGGGGCGCAAAGTCTCCAGAGGTTTCCGTTCAGGTTTCCTAAGTGGGACAGGGGCATTAGTATAGAATGGATGGCAAGCTATCTTCAAATCAGTAGGCAGTGACTGTGTTGACGCAGCGGGTAGAGTTGCTGCTTTACAGCGACGGAAACCCGGGTTCGATCCTGATTACGGACGCTGTCTGTACGGAGTTTGCACGTTCTCCCCATGACCAGCGTGGATTTTCTCCGAGATCTTCGGTTTCCTCCCACACTCCGAAGACGAACACTGTTAATTGGCTTGTTATAAATTCAAATTGGCCCTAGTGTGCGTGTTGGATAGTGTTAATGTGCGGGGATCGCTGGTCGGTGTGGACCCGGTGGGCCAAAGGGCCTGTTTCCGCGCTGTATCTCTAAACTAAACTAAACGAACAAGAGAAAAGGACCTTATTCGGACGGGTGGCGGTGCACAAAGTCGGGTCGAATGGATCTGGGGCCACGGCTGTTAAATAATTTAGACTTTGTAAATAGACAATAGGTGCAGGAGGAGGCCATTCGGCCCTTCGAGCCAGCACCGCCATTCAATGTGATCATGGCTGATCATCCACAATCAGTACCCCGTTTGTGAAAGCATGTAGAGAATTGGTCTCCACTACCTTCTGAGGCAGAGAATTCCACTGACTCACAACTCTCTGTGTGAAAAAGTGTTTCCTCGTCTCCTTTCTAAATGGGCTACCCCTTATTCTTAAAGGGTATTCTTATTTGTAACTAAAACCAATTTGTGCAGATGCCAAATTGAGAGGAGAGCACTGCGCTACTTTATAATAGGACATTAATAAATGTACAGAGTGAATACATAATTAGCAAATTTAATTCAGCACAGATAACTGAGTGAAAAGGTGGGCAAGAACAATGATGAAATCCAATATTAAATGGATAAAATTATATACTTGGCAGAGGGGGCTTGAGAGAACAAATCACTAACATTGCGTAGGAAGGAACTGCAGATGCTGTTTTACACCAATGATTCCATACACAAAATGCCAGAGTAACTCAGTCGGTCAGGCACCATCTCTGGAGAGCAAGGGTGGGTGAAGTTTCAGGATGCAACCCTTCAGACTACAAATCACTAACATCACCGATGCATTGTAATAAATCACGAGGGGAATAGATCGGATGGACGCACAGTCTTTTACCCAGACTAGGGGAATCGAGGACCAGAGGGCATAGGTTTAAGGTGAGGGGGAAAAGATTTAATAGGAACCCGAGGGGCAACTTTTTTTTTACACAAAGGGTGGTGGGTGTATGGAACGAGCTGCCGGAGGAGGTAGTTGAGGCAGGTACCAACGCAACGTTTAAGAAACATTTGGACAGGTACATGGATAGGACAGGTTTAGAGGGATATGGGTCAAACGTGGGCAGGTGGGACTATTGTAGATGTGACATGTTGGTTGGCATAGGCAAGTTAGGCCAAAGAGCCTGTTTTCACGCTGTATCACTCTATGACATAGATAAAACAAACCAGACGCTTAGGTTTGTATCTTGACTTTGAAGGGAAAAGTAATATTTAGCTTAGAAACATAGAAAATAGATGTAGGCCATTCGGCCTTTGAGCCAGCACCACCATTCATTATGATCATGGATGATCATCCAAAATCAATACCCCGTTCCTGCTTTCTCCCGATATCCCTTGATTCCGTTCGCCCCAAGAGCTAGATCCAATTCTCTTGTATCTGACCTGATCTGACTTTGAATTTTAGGAGGACTTTTATTTGGTACGTAACAGCACGGAAAAGTGTACCTTGGTGAGAAGGGGACACAAGATCTGTGAGGTGATATCTGTAAGGAAATCTTGAATGCACTAGGGTCCCTTGTGAAAGCTGAGAGTGACCCAGTTAAGGTTTAGTTTAGTTTAGAGATACAACGCGGAGTCAGGCCCTTCGGCCCACCGAGTCCACGCCGACCAGCGATCCCCGTACACTAGCACTATCCTCAGGCCCTCCCATCGATGAACTGAGGCCCAGGCCAATTTCCATTTTAGAGGCCCCCAAACCAATATCAAGCAGAGGTCCCTCAATTTTAAAACCCCCCCCCCAAATCAAGATCCCTTTGATGCAGACAGGTATGAGGCCCATGTCAAATGCCCCCCCCCCCCCATCTGATAGGGCCCGACTATCCTACACACACCAGGTATAATTTATGACAAACATGCACGTCTTTGGAGTGTGGGAGGAAACCGGAGCACCCGGGGAAAACCCACGCAGGTTACGTGGAGAACGTACAAACTCCATACAGACACCACCCGTAGTGAGGATCGAACCCGGGACTCTGGCGCTGTGAGGCAGCAACTCTACAGGCACCATGCACCACCCTCTGTCCTGAGTAACTCTATCGCTGTGACACCATGCTGCCCCTCAAGGTCTTTGAACAATAAAAGGTTTTGAAATTATGGACATGGATAGTGCATATCAACTGGGGAATATTTAAAGGTCACCAATATTTATAATCATATTTTATGAGCCAAGTATGTTTTGCAACATACGAGGAATCTCATTTGCCATACAGTCATACAAATGAAAAGCAACAGGACACACAAAATACATTTTAACATAAACATCCACCACAGTGACTCCTCCACATTCCTCACTGTGATGAAAGGCGGAAAAATGTTCAATCACTTCCCTTCCTTGTCCTCCAGCAGTCGGGGGCCTCGAACCTTCCGTTGACGAGACGATCTTACTCCCGTAGTCGGCGGCAGGCCTCCTTGTTGGGGGGATCTAGCTCCTCCATCGAGGGGGAATCTCAGCTCCCCCGTGCCGGGCGATCTGACCGCGAGTCGGGGCTTGTCGAACGTCGGGCGGCTTTTGGAGCTTCCCGACGCCGGTCTCAACCCGAGACTGCGAGCTCCTCGATGGTAAAATACGCAGGAGCGTCAATCCCAGGCAAGGGATCGGCTCCGATGATAAGTCCACATCCCCGCGGAGGGGCTCAGAGTCAGTCCCGAGCAAGGCCGCCAGCTCCACGACGTTAGGCCGCAGAGCGACCGGAGATACGATCCGGAAAACAATCGCAAAAATGTTTCCCCCTCCCCCCACATAAAACACACCAGAGAACATTAAAACATACTTTTAAAACACACTAAAAATAAGAAAAAAAGATAAAAAGGAGAGACAAAATGCTGGAGTAATTCAGCGGGTGAGGCAGCATCTCTGGAGAGAAGGAATGGGTGACGTTTCGGGTCGAGACCCTTCTTAGATGGGGCATTCTGCACAGTGTGACTCGAGGATGATTTTTCTGCAGGGTATCACTAAACTAAACTAAAGTTATGTAAAACTCCCTTTGCTGCTGTTTTGACAATGTTTTGAGAGCTTCAGGTATTGGGGTAAAAGAGCACAGAAGTAACCGGTGGAAGCGAATCAGGTCAGCGCTGAGTCCTGGCGGCCATCTTCAAAGATGGGCCTTAGCTGAGGACCTCCTGTATCCAGTCGACGAATGCGGTGACGCGGGCGTAGACCCCCGGACTGTGTGGTTGCGCACAACCGTGGCCGAAAGAGGTCACTCCAGCCAGGAACCATTGATCACCTTGCTTGCAGACGAGTGGTCCTCCCGAATCACCCTAAATAAAATAAAGAGACTTGCCTTTACCAAATGCCTCGCCAAAATTGGGCCCCGTATTTTTAGTTTGGAGATACAGCGCGGAAACAGGCCCTTCGGCCCACCGAGTCCGCGCCGACCAGCGATCCCCGCACGCTAACACTATCCCGCACACACCAGGGACAATTTTCATTTATGCCAAGCCAATTAATCTATAAGCTTGTACGTCTTTGGAGTGTGGGAGGAAACAGAAGATCTTGGAGAAAACCCACGCAGGTCACAGGGAAGAACGTGCAAACTCCGTACAGACAGCACCCGTGGTCAGGGTCAAACCCGGGTGTCTGGCGCTGTGAGGCAGCAACTCTAGCGCTGCGCCACCGTGCCGCCCAGAGGAACCTGAGGAATGAGGTGTTGGCGTTGGAGATGGTCCAGAGGAGGTTTACGAGGATGATCCTGGGGATGATTGGGTTAACATACGTATGACGGCACTGGGCCTGTACTCGCTGGAGTTTAGAAGGATGAGTGGGTACCTCATTGAAAGGTACCGAATAGTGAAAGGCCTGGATATAGTGGATGTAGAGAGAATGTTTCCACTAGTGGGAAAGTCTAGGACCAGAGGCCATAGCCTCAGAATACAAGATGGACCTTTAGAAAGGAGATGAGGAGGAATTTTATAGGGTGGTAAATCTGTGGAATTCATTGCCACAGATGGCTGTGGAGGCCGTTGTTGGCAGAGATTGACATATTCTTGATTTGTAAAAAGGGTCAGGGGTTATGGTGGGAGGACAGGAGAGAGGGGTTGAGAGGGAATGATAGAACAGCAATGATTGAATGGCAGACGAGTGGCCTTATTGAAACATGTAAGATTATTAAGGGATTGGACACGCTAGAGGCAGGAAACATGTTCCCGATTTTGGGGGAGTCCAGAACCTGGGGTCACAGTTTAAGAATAAGGGGTAAGCCATTTAGAACAGAGATGAGGAAAAACGTTTTCACCTAGAGAGTTGTGAGTCTGTGGAATTCTCTGCCTCAGAAGGCAGTGGAGGCCGATTTTCTGGATGCTTTCAAGAGAGAGCTAGATAGAGCTCTTAAAGATAGCGGAGTCAAGGGGTATGCGGAGAAGGCAGGAACGGGGTACTGATTGGGGATGATCAGCCATGATCACAGTGAATGGCGGTGCTGGCTCGAAGGGCCGATTGGTCTACTCCCGCACCTATTGTCTATTGTCTATAGTAGCGTTCATGGGCCAAATGGCCTAATTCTGCTCCTGTTACTTATGAACGTATGTCACTCTCGGTCTGAGCGTCGAAAGCTTTGCATACAGCAAATTAGATATATAAATCGCTGTTGTTACGTATATTGGCAAGCACTGGCTACTTTGTAGACCCATATGGCAATGGTGGACCTGTTTTGTAAATGGTGGGATGTTGCCAGAATAAATGAAAACATTTGTATTCTTGTGGGTAGACAAAAATGCTGGAGAAACTCAGCGGGTGAGGCAGCATCTATGGAGCGAAGGAATCGGTGACGTCTCGACCCGAAACGTCACCGATTCCTTCGCTCCATAGGTGCAGCCTCACCCGCTGAGTTTCTCCAGCATTTTCGATTTTTCCAGCATCTGCAGTTCTTTCTTAAACATTTGTATTTTTGTGGCGTCTGGGTATATCGTTCCACACTAGGATTTAGTTATTAGTTTCAACCTGATTAGTTCCAACCTAAATCATTAGGGCAGCATGGTGGCCCAGCAGTAGCATTGCTACCTTAGACCCAGGTTCGATCCTGACTGCGGGTGCTGCCTGGACAGAGTTTGTACATTCTTCCTGTGACCGCGTGGGTTTTCTCCGGGTGCTCCGGTTTCCTCCCACACTCCAAAGACGTGCAGGTTTGTCGGTTCATTGGGTTCTGTAAATTGCCCCTAGTGTGTGTAGGATAGAACAGGTGTACGAGTGATCGCTGGTCGGCTAGGACTGGGTGGGCCTAAGTGACTGTTGTATTTCTAAACTCAACTAAACTTCCTGCATGTGGTCCATGTCCACTCAGTAAGCGAGTTCGGTATTCCGAAAAACGCAAGGAATTATGGGATCTGTCAAAGGTCATTCACCATAAAGAAAAAGCAAAGTGCTGGCTGAAGGAACTGTGCATAAATTCTTTATTCATAATATATGTAAAACTCTCATTCCCCCCCCCCCCCCAAAGTAACAGGTAGCGGGAGAGCGGGGTGTAACAGCGAGAGAGAGAGAGAGGTGCGAGTGCGAGATAGGGGAAAACTCCCACACAGACCCGTGCCTCATCCGCAGCCAGGATCGAACCCGGGTACCCGGCGCGGCAAGCGCTGCTGATCCGCCTCTGGACCGCTCCCCCCCCCACTCCCCCACCCCCCCGCCCCCCCCGGAGTATCCCATTCCCGCCTGGGGGGGGGTGGCCGGAGACGTCCGGGGCCCACAGCCAGTGCGGAGAAGAAGCGCCAACTCCAGCCACTGAACAAGGAGAGTGTCCCATCGCCTATTGTAAGAGCTTATTGTGTGTCACCTATTGTAAGGGCCATGTTGGTTGGGGAGCCAGGGGAGCGGGTTTACCTGGCAGGTATCTGTTCCTCCTTTCTCATAACCGGCACACACCATGTTCTGTGTGATGTTGTACTGTGGCAGCAGCGCCTGGCACTTCTGAGCAGCAATGAGAGGAACCTCAGCCTCCTGAAGAACACTCGGAGGTGAACCTGCATGGAGAGAGCCCGGGATCAATCAAATAATAACAGCAATGATGGAGAAGGGAAAGACACCTGGAAACTGGATGATCAGCCATGATCATACTGAATGGCGGTGCAGGCTCGAGGGGCCATTCCTCCACCTATTTTCTATGTTTCTATGTAATCAAGGAATGCATTTGGCTAGGAACAACATGTAGGTGTAGTATACCTGTAGTTTGGAAGAATGATCGCAGGAATGAGTGGGTTGACCTATGATGAGCGTTTGTCGGCACTGGGCCTGTACTCGCTGGAGTTTAGAAGAATGGGGGGGGGGGGACCTCATTGAAACATACAGAATAGTGAAAGGCTTGGATAGAGTGGATGAGGAGAGGATGTTTCCACTCGTGGGAGAGTCTAGGACTAAAGGTCACAGCCTCAGAA
This sequence comes from Amblyraja radiata, assembly GCF_010909765.2. Taxonomy (NCBI): domain Eukaryota; kingdom Metazoa; phylum Chordata; class Chondrichthyes; order Rajiformes; family Rajidae; genus Amblyraja; species Amblyraja radiata. The sequence goes on from NC_045969.1 coordinate 3,940,376, forward strand.
TTAAAGGACTGTAGCGGAGCCTGCTGGCGCGCGCAGATATCGAACCCGTCGTTCGGAAGCCGCGGTCACGTGACTCGGGAGGGGCTGTGGTTTTCGCGCGGTTTCGCTTTCACGCGGCAGTTGATCGATTGACCGCCGTGGTGGACAATCCCATGTGTGTAGTAGACCTGTTTGACCATAAAACAATTTCGTAATAAATTCTGTTCAAATAAACTGGTTGTCATCTCTGCACCACTAAAGGATGTTCTTTTAGGAAGGAGATGAGGAGAAATCTCTTTAGTCAGAGGGAGGTGAATCTGTGGAACTCATTGCCACAGACGGCTGTGGAGGCCAAGTCAGTGGATATTTTAAAGGCAGAGATAGATAGATTCTTGATTAGTGCGGGTGTCGGGGGTTAGGGGGAGAAGGCAGGAGAATGGAGTTAGGAGGGAGAGATAGATCAGCCATGATTGAATGGCGGAGTAGACTTGATGGGCCGAATGGCCTAATTCTACACCTATCCCTTATGACCTCATGAGGAACAGCTCAAATTATTCTGACAAACTCGTACAGAAGCACCATAAAAACATAGACAATAGGTGCAGGAGTAGGCCATTCGGCCCTTCGAGCCTGCACCGCCATTCAATATGATCATGGTTGATCAACCAACTCAGTATCCTGTACCTGCCTTCTCTCCATACCCCCTGATCCCTTTAGCCACAAGGGCCACATCTAACTCCCTCTTAAATATAGCCAATGAACTGTGGCCTCAACTACCTTCTGTGGCAGAGAATTCCACAGATTCACCACTCTCTGTGTGAAAAATGTTTTTCTCATCTCGGTCCTAAAAGATTTCCCCCTTACCCTTAAGCTGTGACCCCTTGTTCTGGACTTCCCCAACATCGGGAATAATCTTCCTGCATCTAGCCTGTCCAACCCCTTAAGAATTTTGTACGTTTCTACAAGATCCCCCCTCAATCTTCTAAATTCTAGCGAGTACAAGCCGAGTCTATCCAGTCTTTCTAGAAAGCCTACTCTTGGGCTACAAGGAACTGCAGATGCTGAAAAGACTTCTGGATGGGATATTTGTGTTTATATTGATGTTGACTTGTGATATAAATATATAAAACCATAGCCAGGATGCTTTACAGAATAATAGGGATGAATGAGGTAATCTAGCCCACTTAATGACTTCGAGTGCTTACTTCCCTTGTCTTTTCAATTTATTTCTTGATCTTTTCTTCATTGTAATACCGATCACTTCTTATTAGTTTACACTAAACTGTATTTGATACACATCTGCCGTGCCCATTACTTCCTAATGTCCCTTTCAGTTGAACATTTTCTCATCTTGATTTGCTCTGCTGCTTGCTTTGATATGCCATTCCTTCCAGATAGTAAATACTTGCAGCGATGTCTTAGATGGTGGCGACGAGACAGGCATTAAATAATTCACGTAGAATCTATTCCTGGAGGATTAGCACACCCAAATGTGGATACGGTTAACCCTTTGATGGCAATAGACAGACAATAGGTGCAGGAGTAGGCCATTCGGCCCTTCGAGCCAGCACCGCCATTCAATGTGATCATGGCTGATCATCCCCAATCGATGCTGACTACGGGCGCTTGTCTTCAAGTTCTCCCCGTGACCAGAGTGGGTTTTCACCGGGAGCTCCGGTTTCTTCCCACACTCTAAAGACGTACAAGTTTGTCAATTAATTGGCTTTGGCAAAATTTGTAAATTTACCGAAATCTACAGAAACTTGCAGAATAATGAAAGGCATAGAGAGAGTGGATGCGAAGGATGTTTCCACTGGTGGGAGAGTCTAGGACCAGAGGTCACAGCCCCAGGCATTTTGTGTCTGTCCACCAACTTACCCCCTTCGCTCACTGCTCCCCAGCCTGCGATGGAGCATCTCGTTCCCGCTGAGAAATGTTGCTTGCTGTCTGGCAGGCAGGCGGGCTGGATGTAATCTGTAATGAAGAAGTAATATTAAGTTAACATAGAAACTAGGTGCAGGAGGAGGCCATTCGGCCCTTCGAGCCAGCACCGCCATTCATTGTGATCATGGCTGATCGTCCCCAATCAATAACCCGTGCCTGCCTTCTCCCCATATCCCTTGACTCCACTAGCCCCTAGAGCTCTATCTAACTCTCTCTTAAATCCATCCAGTGACTTGGCCTCCACTGCCCTCTGTGGCAGGGAATTCCACAAATTCACAACTCCTCTGGGTGAAAATGTTTTTTCTCACCTCAGTCTTAAATGGCCTCCCCTTTTTTCTAAGACTGTGGCCCCTGGTTCTGGACTCGTCCCACATTGGGAACATTTTCAAGTTCAAGTTCAAGTTACATTTATTGTCACATACACCAATTGGTGAATTAGTGACATTTGAGTTACCACATAAATAAAATAAAAAGAACACGACCCACAATAGACTTTAACATGAACATCCCCACACAGCGGAATTAACGTTTCCCACTGTGAGGGAAGGCAGCAAAGTTCAGTCATCTTCCTCTATGTTGTTCACCTGTGGTCGGGGCCTTTGACCCCTCCGCAGTCTCTGCTACGGACGGCCCAATGTTCAGGCCCCCTCGCCGGGATGATCGGAGCACCGACGTCGGAACGGAAGAACACTCTCAGCGGCTTGGAGTTCCGAATCAGCCGGTTCCTACCGGAGACCGTGGCTTACAAAGTCCACAGGCCGAGCTGGGTGGAGCTCCAACACTGGCGGCCCTCGGCAAAGGGATCACCAGGACTCCGCGATGTTAACGTCAGCGCCGCCCGTATTAGCAACCATTGACCATGCTGCTTCTGTTACTGGGGTGAACAGTGGTTCATATGTCCATAATAAGTTCATTATTTCGAGGAGCAGAATAAGGCCATTGTAAGTTTTCAAGAGAGAGTTAGATTCAGCTCTTAGGGCTAACGGAATCAAGGGATATGGGGAGAAAGCAGGAACGGGGTACTGAATTTGGATGATCAGCCGTGATCATATTAAATGGTGGTTCTGGTCCGCGGGGCTGAGAGGTCAACTCCTGCATTTATTTTCTATGTTTCCATATTGCTCAGAAGTTCATAAATTCATAGTTATAAGAGCACGGTGGCGCAGAGGTAGAGTTGCTGCCTTACAAGAGACCCGGGTTCGATCCCGACTACGGGCGCTGTCTGTACGGAGTTTGTACGTTCTCCCCGTGACCGCGTGGGTTTTCTCCGAGATCTTCGGTTTCCTCCCACACTCCCACAAAGACGTACAGGTTTGTAGATTAATTAGCTTGGGTTTGTATACTTGGTACAAGTGTAAATTGTCCCTAGTGTGTGTAGGCTTGTGTTAATGTGTGGGGATCGCTGGTCGGTGTGGACTCGGTGTGGACTATAGTGTGGACTCGGTGGGCTGAAGGGCCTGTATCTCCAAACTAAACTAAATAAAAAGCAGAATTAGACCATTCGGCCCATCAAGTCTACTCCGCCATTCAATCATGGATGATCTACCACTCCCTCCTAACCCCATTCTCCTGCCGTCTCCCCGTAACCCGACACCCTTCCAGCCCGTGAGTAATCAAGTATTGTTTAGTTTAGTTTAGTTTAGAGATACAGCATGGAAACAGGCCCTTCTGCCCACCGAGTCCATGCCAACCTGTTCACACGCTAGTTATCCCGCTGCTTGGTGGAGCTGAATTTCCAGAGGGCCAATTAACCTACGAACCTTGCATGTCTTTGGGACGGGGGAGGAAACCGGAGCAAACCCACGTGGTCACAGGGAGAACGTGCAAACTCCACACAGACAGCACCCGAGGTCAGGACCGAATCAGGGTCTCTGGCGCTACTGCTCCAGTAACTCCACTGCTGCGACACTGTGCCAACAACATGGGGAGGAGTGGTTTGAATGCAATGGTGGTGAATCTGTGGACTTCATTGCCACAGACGGCTGTGGAGGATGCCATTAGGTATTTTTAAGGTGGACAATAGACAATAGACAATAGGTGCAGGAGTAGGCCATTTGGCCCTTCGAGCCAGCACCGCCATTCAATGTGATCATGGCTGATCATCCCCAATCAGTACCCAATTCCTGCCTTCTCCACATATCCCCTGACTCCGCTATCTTTAAGAGCCCTATCCTGAAAGTATCCAGAGAATTGGCCTCCACTGCCTCCCGAGGCAGAGATTCCACAGACACACAACTCTCTGGGTGAAAAAGCTTTTCCTCATCATTCTAAATGGCTTACCCCTTATTTTTAAACTGTGGCCCCTGGTTCTGGACTCCGCCAACATCGGGAACACGTTTCCTGCCTCTAGCGTGTCCGAACCCTTAATAATCTTATATGTTTCAATCAGAGGGAAAAAACAGATCAGCCATGACAGATCGGCACAGCAGACTCGATGGGCTGAATGGCCTAATTCTGCTCCTATGTCTCGTGATCTGATGAACATTACCTGTGTACTGCACTGCTGACTCCAAACGCAACAAGGCAATGTCCCCATCCTTGGTTCTCCGGTTGTACCGTGGGTTTATCAGGATGCGATCGATCGCAAGGACTTGGGTCTGGGGAGAGGTGAGGTTACGTTGTGCGTGTAGACCCAGCACCGCCTCCCAGCGTGACAGCACCTGGTTCCTCCTGGAAAACAATCAGAAATCTCCAGCCACCTTACCTCTTCCAACACGATAATGGCCCAGTCCCATTGTACGAGTTCATTCAAGGGCTCTCCCGAGTTAAAAAAAAACAAAAAACTCGTGGTAAGCACGTAGAATGTACGTAGCGGGTACGTCGGAGCTCGGGACGTCTCTTAGCGGCTCGTAACGCTAACGGCAGGTACTCGGGTGAGCTCGGTAAGACTCGTGAAGATTTTTCAACCTGTTGAAAAATGTCCACGAGAGCCCCGAGTACCTGCGAGCGGCCATTACCGTAATTCTCCGAGTTCGAATCAGGGGAAACTCGGGAGAACTCTTGAATTACCTCGTACAGTGGGACAGCCCCATTAGGGAACAACGTTTAGCGCAAGGTAAAGTCCGATCAAAGAGAAGGCAGGAGAATGGGGTTAGGAGGGAGAGATAGATCAGCCATGATTGAATGGCGGTGTAGACTTGATGGGCCGAATGGCCTAATACAACTCCTATCACTTATGACCTTATAGTCCGAGGATCACCTATGAGGTAGACACTAGAGAGCAGTCCTGAACTACTATCTACCTCATTCGTGACCCTCGGACTATCTTTGATCGAACTTTTTCCGTCTGAAGAAGGGTTTCGGCCCGAAACGTCGCCTATTTCCTTCGCTCCATAGATGCTGCTGCACCCGCTGAGTTTCCCCAGCAATTTTGTGTACCTTTGATCGAACTTTGCTGGCTTTACCTTGCAGTACCCGGCACCTATTTACTCCTGCACCCCATTGTCTATTGTCAAGGGTTACGGGGAGAAAGCAGGAGAATGGGGTTTGTAGGGGAAAGATAGATCAGCCATGATAGAATGGCGGAGTAGACTTGGTGTCAACTACAAAGTTATTAATCATTGATTTGATTACTAAGGGTGTGAGGGGTTACAGGGAGAAAGCAGAATGGGGGTTGAGAGGGAAAAATAGGTCAGCCATGATTGAATGGCTGAGCAGGCTCTATGGCTTAATTCAGCTCCTATCTCCTATGAAGTGTGTCCATGTCTGCACTGTCTCTGTTTCTGCAACACTATATTTAGTGTAGTTTAGTTTAGAGATACAGCGCAGAAACAGGGCCTTCGGCCCACCGGGTCCGCGCCGGCCAGCGATCCCCGCACATTAACACTATCCAACACCCACTAGGGACAATATTCTTTGGAGTGAGTGGGAGAGGAAACCGGAGCACCTGGAGAAAACCCACGCAGGTCACGGGGAGAACGTACAAACTCCGTGCAGACAGCACCCGTAGTGGGGATCGAACCCGGGTCTCCGGTGCTGCCCTCGCTGTAAGGCAGCAACTCTACCGCTGCGCCTCCGTGACCGCCCTAAATTATGCATTTCGTTCTCTGCACTACCTGGGTCACTTTTGTATTGTATGATATGGCCAGATAGCACAAAATTCTAAAATGTTTCACTGTAACTCTGTACGCACTTCGACTATGGGTGCTGTCCGTGCAGAGTTTGCACGTTCTCCCCGTGACCGCGCGGATTTTCACCGGATGCTTCGGTTTACTCCCACATTCCAGAGACGTGGAGGTACGTTGGTTAATTAGCTTCTGTAGAAATTGTCCCCGGTAACATAGAAACATAGAAAATAGGTGCAGGAGTAGGCCATTCGGCCCTTCAAGTCTGCACCACCATTCAATATGATCATGGCTGATCATCCAACTCAGTATCCTGTACCTGCCTTCTCTCCATACCCCCTGATCCCTTTAGCCACAAGGGCCATGTCTAACTCCCTCTTAAATATAGCCAATGAACTGGCCTCAACTACCTTCTGTGGCAGAGAGTTCCACAGATTCGCCACTCTCTGTGTGAAAAATGTTTTTCTCATCTCGGTCCTAAAAGACTTCCCCCTTATCCTTAAACTGTGACCCCTTGTTCTGGACTTCCCCAACATCGGGAACAATCTTCCTGCATCTAGCCTGTCCAACCCCTTAAGAATTTTGTAAGTTTCTATAAGATCCCCCCTCAATCTTCTAAATTCTAGTGAGTACAAGCCGAGTCTATCCAGTCTTTCTCCATATGAAAGTCCTGACATCCCAGGAATCAGTCTGGTGAACCTTCTCTGTACTCCCTCTATGGCAAGAATGTCTTTCCTCAGATTTGGAGACCAAAACTGTACGCAATACTCCAGGTGTGGTCTCACCAAGACTCTGTACAACTGCATTAGAACCTCCCTGCTCCTATACTCAAATCCTTTTGCTATGAAGGATGGTGCCAGTGTACGGGGAGCGCTGGTCAGTGCGGACTCGGCGGACCGGCCCGTTTCTGCGCTGCATCTCCAAAACTAAACTAAATCTGCACATGAATACAATCAAGCTGCCCACAGTGTACAGATATAGGATAAAGGTCGGCGTGGACTCGATGGGCCGAAGGGCCCGTTTCCGTGCTGTACGTGGTTACCCGTATACGCAGTGGGCCGCAGATACGAGCCACTGCTTGCTGATCAGCGTGGATCCACAGATGTGATGGCCGATGTAGTGGAGGGACACAATCCACGGCCAAGTGCCGTCCACCGCATCGTGACCGCCGACGATTCTCGCCGCATCTTTCGGTCGCAACAAAACCTTCCCGCAGGCTGAGAGGAGAAATGGAATCATGGTGTCAGAGAAATGAACTGATATGAAAGATGCAGATCGTTACTTACCGATCATTCTAGTTTATTGTAGTCTAGAGACAGCACGGAAACAGGCCTTTCGGCCCACCGAGTCCGCGCTGACCAGCGATCACCCGCGCATTAACACTGCCCTACACGCTGGGGCAAGTTTGACAATTTTTACCAAAGCCGATTAAACCTGCATAATCGGCAGCAGAGGTTTAAGGTGCGGGGCAGAATGATGAGTTGGGCTGAGGAACACATTTTCTACAGGTACATGGATCGGACAGGTTTAGAGAGATATTGGCCAAACACAGGCAGGTGCGACTAGTATAGGTGGGACACCATGGTCATTGTGGGAAACTCGGGCCGAAGGGCCTGTTTCCACATTATATGACTAGGATTATGACCTAGAGAGTATTTGGTATCTGGAACACACTTTCTGAGTGGGTGGTTGAGGCAGAGACTCTCACAAAAAATCTCAATTTCTCTACAACCCAAGACCACCCAAAACCAGCACAATATGAGAATTGAGCCACACTCTAAATGTGGCACGGTGGCGCAGCGGTAGAGTTGCTGCCTCACAGCGCTAGAGACCCGGCTTCCATCCAGACTACGGGTGCTGTCTATACGGAGTTTATACGTTCTCCCCGTGACCTGCGTGGGTTTTCTCTGGAAGCTCTGGATTCCTCCCGCACTCCAAAGACGTGCAGGGTTGTAGGCTAATTGGCTTCGGTAAAAATGTTAAATTGTCCCTTGTGTGTGTAGGATATTGTTAAGGGGCTGTCCCACTTGGCGATTTTTTTCCTGCTGGCATCATTGACTGGCGTATCAGGTCACCAAAAAATTTGAGGCGTGACGCGGCGTGACGCGGCGTGACGACGTATTGACGCCCGGTGTTTTTTTCAAGTGTCGCGACATTATTCGAAAGTTTGGATTTTGAAATGTTCGAAATCTTTTGACGACACTGATATGACGCCGGCAATCGCCGAAAATAATCGGCAAGTGGGACAGGCCCTTTAGTGTGCGGGGATCGTTGGTCGGCGCGGGCTCAGCGGGCAGAATGGCCTGTTTACGCGCTGTATCTCTCAACCAAACTAAACTGTCTATTGGACAATTTTACTTACATTTCCTGTTGCACTTCTGATGAACAACAGCACCGGCAGAGCAGTTCCCACTGGAAGACAAAGAGACTTAATCACTTAATGCATCCCTTGCAGGCTTAGGGGAATTTAAGTCCAATCAATTAATTAACTTGGATAAAAAGCCGCGATCAATATTGGTGACTATGAATTAACTGGATTATGCCAATAAGTCCCATGTGCTTCCTACAAGCAAGGAATTGCCATACTTAGACAGAAGGACCAATGCTGGGTCAAATGACAGAAATGCTGTTTATTCTCAATGACCACCGTAAGGTTAATGCCAAGAAAATTAGGGGTGATCAAAGTTGGCCTTGCCTGCGACGCCCACATCCATTGAAAGGATAAAAAGGAAGAACGATTTTTTTTTTTTTTTGTTAGAAGCAATTGTACAAAAAAAATGATCGACATATCAGATACAATTTTCGAACAGCTTCAGTTTTAACATTTTATAAACTATTAACTAGATAGGAAAGAAAAAAAAAGGGAAAAATGGAAAGAAAGAAGAAAAGAGGGAAAAAAAGCAAGGGAAAAAAAACTGGAAAAAGTGAAAAAGAAGTGAAAATATAAGTGAAGATATATGCAACTACCATTCCGTACGCCCGCTCACCCAGCCCTACCATCGGTTTTGAGTTTGTGTTCAACCAAAAAGGAAGAATGTTTAAGGCATATATCAGCTTTTCACTCAGCATCATGCATGGAAACGGGCCCTTCGGCCCACCGAGTCCATGCCTTCCCTTTCATAGAAACATAGAAAATAGGTGCAGGTGTAGGCCATTCGGCCCTTCGAGCCTGCACCGCCATTCAATATGATCATGGCTGATCATCCAACTCAGTATCCTGTACCTGCCTTCTCTCCATACCCCCTGATCCCTTTAGCCACAAGGGCCACATCTAACTCCCTCTTAAATATAGCCAATGAACTGTGGCCTCAACTACCTTCTGTGGCAGAGAATTCCAGAGATTCACCACTCTCTGTGTGAAAAATGTTTTTCTCATCTCGGTCCTAAAAGATTTCCCCCTTTATCCTTAAACTGTGACCCCTTTCACACATGATCCACTTTATCATCGAGTCCCTACACACTAGGGGTAAGTTACACTGGGCCTAATTAACCTACAAACACGCACGTCTTTGGGATTTGGGGTGGCATGGTGGCGCATTGGTGGAGTTGCTGCCTTACAGCACCAGAGACCAGGGTTCGATCCTGACTACAGGTGCTGTCTGTACGTAGTTTTCCCCGTGACCTGCATGGGTTTTCTCCAGGTGCTTCGGCTTCCCCCCACACTCCAAAGACGTGCAGGTTTGTAGGTTAATTGGCTTCTGCGAAAATTGTAAATTGTCCCGAGAGTGTAGGATACAGGGTTGGCTTGGACTCGGTGGGCCGAAGGGCCTGTTTCTGCCCTGTACCTGTAAAGTCTAAACTGAAGGAAGCACACACAGTTACAGGGAGAACGTGCAAACTCCACACACACAGCACCCGAGGTCAGGATTGAACCGGGAACTCTGGCGCTGTGAAGCAGCAGCACTACCAGCTGCACCACTGTGCCGCCCTTGATTGGTTGAGCATTGTTCATATGTTGAATAGGTTCCAGGATCAGAATTTTGGCCATTCGGCCCATCAAGTCTACTCTGTCATTCAATCATGGCTGATCTAGGTTGGGAGATTACAACCTTCACGTGGTCCGCCCTGTTTCAATGAATACAATCAATCTGGCGTGCACAATCAAATAGAACAAATTGTCCTACGACTTTAGACTGTGCACGCCATACACAAGAAGATGGCTGATCTATCTCTCCCTCCTAACCCCATTCCCCTGCCTTCTCCCCATAACCCCCGACACCCGTACTAATCAAGAATCTATCTATCTCTGCCTTAAAAACATCCATTGACTGGGTCTCCACAGCCTTCTGTGGCAAAGAATCACACAGATTCATGATCTTCTGACCAAAGAAATCCCTCCTCATCTCCTTCTTAAAGGAACGTCCTTCAATTCTAAGGCTGTGACCTCTAGTCCTGGACTCTCCCACCAGTGGAAACATCCTCTCCACATCCGCTCTATCCAGGCCTTTCAATATTCGGAACGTTTCAATGAGGTCCCCAAATTTGCCCCACACGGTGCGATGGTTCACCATCACTTTTCACAGACAATTAGAGGTGTACAATAAATATGATATATTAAAAATGTTTTTCAATACCTTGGTATAAGTTCCACCGCACCACTTGTGCTTATATTCATTTGTACAAAGGGCTCGTAGCCCAGAGCTGGAGATGTTGTCGTTTTGTTGTTGTTCCTACCGAGTTGAAGAAAAAATGTACACTTCATATTTCTTTAAGAGTCATAGATTCAAACAGCACTGAAACAGGCCCTTTGGCCCAAATCATCCATGCCAACCAAGATGCCCCATCAGAACTATTTGCTTATCCCTGGCCCATATCCCTTTCAACATTTCCTTAATAATAAGGTGTAGGCCATTTAGGACTGAGATGAGGAAAAACCTTTTCACCCAGAGAGTTGTGAATCTGTGGAATTCTCTGCCACAGAAGGCAGTGGAGGCCAATTCACTGGATGTTTTCAGGAGAGAGTTAGATTTAGCTCTTAGGGCTAATGGAATCAAGGGATATGGGGAGAAGGCAGGAACGGGGTACTGATTTAGGATGATCAGCCATGATCATGTTGAATGGCGGTGCTGGCTCGAAGGGCCGAATGGCCAACTCCTGCAACTATTGTCTATGTTTCTATGTCTATTCAGGCATCTTTGCAAATGTCTATTAAGTGTTGTTGGACACATAAAATACTGGAGTAACTCAGCGGGTCAGGCAGCATCTTTGGGGAAAGATAATCGGTGATGTTATGGGTCGGAACCTTTCTTCAGACTGAAAGTAGTGGCGGGGGAGGGGAGGTGAGAAAAGGCCAGAACAAATCAAGGTAGGCAACAGATGACCAAGGAAGGGTGGGGTCCATAATGGGCCATTGTGGGCTGGGGAAGGTGGGCTAATGAGGGGGATCCAAGGATGCAAACAGTGGAACTGAGAGGACAACTAGGGTGGTGGAGGGGGAGGGGGAGAGGGGAGGGGAGAGGGGGAGAGGGGAGGGGAGGGGGGGAGGGGGGGGGTGAGAGGAGGGGGAGGGGGAGGGGTTTTATGTTTCTATGTTTCATCATATGACAATCCCGCCATCCCGGGAATTAACCTCGTGAACCTATGTTACATAGAAACATAGAAACATAGAAAATAGGTGCAGGAGTAGGCCATTCGGCCCTTCGAGCCTGCACCGCCATTCAATATGATCATGGCTGATCATCCAACTCAGTATCCTGTACCTGCCTTCTCTCCATACCCCCTGATCCCTTTAGCCACAAGGGCCACATCTAACTCCCTCTTAAATATACCCAATGAATGCTGAGAACTATAGTCTGCACTCTGCATCTTCCCATTTGCACTATGTATTATCTCTATTAAGATTGTAAGATGTCCCTTATGACCTTAAAGTCCTCTCATAGGACAAGATCTTGCTCACTGCATAACCTTCAAGTTTTATTTGAAGGTCATTTAGTTTAATTTAGTTTAGAGATACAGCGTGGAAACAGGCCATTTTGCCCACTGAGTCCGCGCCGACCAGCGATCCCCGCACACTAACACTATCCGACACACACCAGAACCAATTTACAATTTTTACCAAAGCCAATTAACCCTGTACATCTTTGGAGTGTGGGAGGAAACCTGAGCATCTGGGGTAAACCCATGCAGGTCACGGGGAGAACGTACAAACTCCGTACAGACAGCACCCGGAGTCAGGATCAAACCCGGGTCTCTGGCGCTGCAAAGGCAGCATCTCTACCGCTGCGCTATCGTGCCGCTAGGTGTAAAGGAGTTGTTTCGAGGAGGCTTTTGTTTTCGTTTAGGAAGACGTCTAAAGTCGTTCTCTACATCGGTGAGACCAAGCGCAGGCTTGGCGATCGCTTTGCCCAACACCTCCGCTCGGTTCGCAATAACCAACCTGATCTCCCAGTGGCTCAGCACTTCAACTCCCCCTCCCATTCCGAATCCGGCCTTTCTGTCCTGGGCCTCCTCCACGGCCAGAGTGAGGCCCACCGCACATTGGAGGAGCAGCACCTCATATTTCGCTTGGGCAGTTTACACCCCAGCGGTATGAACATTGACTTCTCCAATTTCAGGTAGTCCATGCTTTCTCCCTCCTTCCCCTCCCCTTCCCAGCTCCCCCACCGCCCACTGTCTCCGCCTCTTCCTTTCTTCTTCCCGCCCCCCCCCCCCCTCCACATCAGTCTGAAGAAGGGTCTCGACCCGAAACGTCACCTATTCCTTCGCTCCATAGATGCTGCCTCACCCGCTGAGTTCCTCCAGCATTTTTATCTACCAACAAAACACAGGTGTTAATGAAGGGGAGACATGACTTACCTGTAACCTAACAGGTGGCAGACGCGTTCTGACAGTGCACCTGACCAATGACCTGTGCACATGGAGCACCATTCGTTGTTCACCTTGAACTGCACAACACCGTCACTGCTTTGTGTTCCATTGAACAGTCGCACTGCAGTAGGCAACGAGAAATTGGACCTGTCAATAACGTCATCTATTAGGAAGGGGGGGGGGGGGGGGGGGCTCTTGATAGGAACCTGAGTGGCAACCTAATTTTAGGAAGGACATTCCAGCTTGTTCAAAATGCTGCCGCTCGCCTTTTGACTGGAACTCGAAAGAGGGAGCACATTACGCCAATTTTGGCCTCCCTTCACTGGCTCCCAGTGCACTTTCGAGTTCATTTCAAAATTCTTTTATTTGTTTTTAAATCGTTGAATGGGCTCGCCCCGCCTTACCTCTCTGAGCTGCTCCACCTATATGCTCCTGCCCGGTGCCTCAGGTCAGCTGATCAGCTGCTCCATGAGGTACCACGGTCTAAGCGGAAGCTCAGAGGGGATAGAGCCTTTTCTGTTGCTGCTCCGGCACTCTGGAACACCTTGCCGTTGCACATCAGACAGGCCCCCTCACTGTCCATCTTCAAATCCTCCCTAAAAACACATTTTTATTCTTTGGCTTTCGACACTGGCTGAGACAATGCTCCTGTTCTTAGTGCTTTTAATGTCTTTAATTTTTAGTGTGTTTTTTATAGTCCTTCGTTTTACGGTTTTTAATGGTTTTTAATGGTTTGTTACTATTGAGGGAGTGCAGCGTAGGTTTACAAGGTTAATTCCCAGGTTGGCCACTAAGGTCAGCCATCGTCCTCCGCCTGTTCCACCGTTGAGGTCTTGGTTGGATTGCTCTTTGTCAGAGACCTCCTCCCCCTCGACCTTACCGCCGTGGGTGGCCCTACCAGGAGCACAGCTCCAGACGGCATCGCTCTCAGGATCTCAGGACCACACAAGCTTCTCCACCACGACAAGGTGATGATCCACGGAGAAGTTGAGACCAGGGTAGCAGTGATTGGGGTCAAGGGATTTCCAATCAGTGAATAACCATGATGTGGAACTCACAAACCCTGGTCACAAGTGTGGGTGATATCTGAATACAAGCAAGGGGAATTTGAAAGTTGCGAAATTGAAAGTTGTGTAACTAAAAGACTTGTGAAACTGAAGAGTTAGGTAATTGTTTTAAAAATACGCATGAGATGTTCGAACATAAGGAAGCGTAGCTTTTTGTGTAGGAAGGAACTGCAGCTGCTGGTCTACACCAAAGATATACACAAAGTGCAGGCAGCATCTCTGCATCGAAGGAATGAGCGTAGCTCTTTTTTCTATTCACCTCTAACATTTCGAGTCGTGGAGTCATACACAACGTGGAAACATAACTTGGGCCCAGCTTGCCCACACTGACCAACACGTCCCATCTACACTGGTCACACTTGCCTCAGCCACTCCCTACACACTTCACAGAGGGCCAGTTAACACACAAACCTAAGATAGACACAAAATGCTGGAGTAACTCAACAGGACAGGCAGCATTTCTGGAGAGAAGGAAGGGGTGACGTTTCGGGTCGAGACCCTTCTTCAGACTGATGTCAAGGGAGAGTGAGGCACATAGATAAGGAAGTGTAAGGTGTGAAAACAGGACAAAGGGGGATGGAGATCAAGGAAAATGTAGAATAGATCGGTAGAATAGAATGGGTAGTCACGGTGGTGCAGCGGTAGAGTTGCTGCCTTACAGCGAATGCAGCGTCGGAGACCCGGGTTCGATCCCGACTACGGGTGTTGTCTGCACGGAGTTTGTACGTTCTCCCCGTGACCTGCGTGGGTTTTCTCCGAGATCTTCGGTTTGCTCCCACACTCCAAAGACGTACAGGTTTGTAGGTTAATTGGCTTGGTAAATGTAAAAAATTGTCCCTAGTGGGTGTAGGATAGTGTTAATGTGCGGGGATCGCTGGTCTGCCCGGACCCGGTGGGCCGAAGGGCCTGTTTCAGAGCTGTATCTCTAAAAGATCATTGTTAGCTGGGAGAAGGTGACAACAAAGCAAACAGAGATAAAATATAGTCGGCAACAGTTAGACTGGTGGGAGAACTGGGAAGGTGGAGGGATGGAGAGAGAGGGAAAACAAGGGTTACTTGAAGTTAGAGAAGTCAATGTTCATACCGCATGGGGTGTGAGCTAGAAACCTATTTGGTCACCACCGATCACCCTGTACACTAGCACTATCCCACACGCTAGGATTTACAACCTCTAAATTACCAAAGCCAATTAACCTACAAACCTGCACATCTTTGGAGTGTGGGAGGAAACCAGATTTAACTCAGTTTGCCCACTTTTGGCCCATATCCCTCCAAACATAAGACTTTACTTTCAACTTTAGGTATACAGCGTGGAAACCGGAGCACACGGACAAAAGCCACGCAGTCACAGGGAGAACGTGCAAACTCCACACGGGCAGCACCCGATGTCAGGTTCGAAGGCGGGTCCCTGGCGCTGTGAGGCAGTGGCTCCATCAGCTTCGTTAGTGTGACTTCCTGCTTTTATGATGTGGGACTCGGGGGGTGTGTGAGGGTGGCGGAGACTGGAGCATCTTACCGCAGTTGTCCTCCTCATCAGAGCCATCTTCACAGTCGAGCTGACCATCGCAGAGCTTTGTCATGGAGACACATTGACCATTTCCACACTGGTATTCAGCAGGCGAACATGGAGCTACAGAGACAAAGAAGAGATATCACATGAGGGAACGTTAGGCGGATGAAGAGTGTACAAGATCATGAGGGGATATTTAGTTTAGTTTAGTTTAGAGATACAGCGCGGAAACAGGCCCTTCAGCCCACTGGGTCCGCGCCGACCAGCGATCCCCGCACATTAACACTATCCCACACCCACCAGGGACAATTTTTACATTTATAACAAGCCAATTAACCTACAAACCCGTACGTCTTTGGAGTGTGGGAGGAAACCGAAGACCTCAGAGAAAACCCACGCAGGTCACGGGGAGAACGTACAAACTCCGTACAGACAGCACCTGTAGTCGGGATCGAACCCGGGTCTCCGGCGCTGCATTCGCTGTAAGGCAGCAACTCTACCGCTGCGCCACCGTGACCGCCGTGAATTGATAGGGTGAATGCGCAGAGATAGACAGATTTATCCAGGAGATAGACAGAAAACTCAGTGGGTCAGGCAGCATCTGTGGAAAACTGTAGATGCAAAGAACTGCAGATGCGGGTTTATACCAAAGACAGACAAAAAGTGCTGGAGTAACACAGCGGGCCAGGCGGCATCTCTGGAGAAAAAGGATGGGTGACGTTTCGGGTCAAGACCCTTCTTCAGACTGAGAGTCAAGGGAAGAGGGAAACGAAAAACGTCAACCATTCGAGCCTGCACCGCCATTCAATATGATCATGGCTGATCATCCAACTCAGAATCCTGTACCTGCATTCTCTCCATACCCCCTGATCTCTTTAGCCACAAGGGCCACATCTAACTCCCTCTTAAATATAGCCAATGAACTGGCCTCAACTACCTTATGTGTGAAAAATGTTTTTCTCATCTCGGTCCTAAAGGATTTCCCCTTTATCCTTAAACTGTGACCCCTTGTCCTGGACTTCCCCTACATCGGGAACAACCTTCCTGCATCTAGCCTGTCCAACCCCTTAAGTGCAGGAGTAGGCCATTCGGCCTTGAGCCAGCACTGCCATTCACTGTGATCATGGCTGATCATCCACATTCCGTACCCCGTTCCTGCCTTCTCACCATATCCCCTGACACCGCTATCTCTAAGAGCCCTATCTAATGTGCAAAGGGACTTGGGAGTGCTGGTGCAGGATTCCCAAAGAGCTAATCTGCAAGTCGAACCAGTAGTGAAGAAAGCAGCTGCAATACTAGAATTTATTTCAACAGGGCTAGAATACAAAAACAGGGATGTAATGCTGAGGCTCTATAAGGAACTGGTCAGGCCGCATTTGTAGTACTGTGAGCAATTTTGGGCCCCATATCTGAGGAACGATTTGGTGGCCCTGGAGAGGGTCCAGAAGAGGTTTACAAGAATGATCCCAGGAGTCAGGGGGTTAACATATGATGAGCGTTTGACAGGCCTCTACTCGCTGGAGTTTAGAAGGATGAGGGGGACCTTATTGAAGCGTACCAAATAGTGAATGGCTTGGATAGAGTGGGATGTTTCCACTAGTGAGAGAGTCTAGGACTAGAGGTCACAGCCTCAGAATTAAAAAAAACATTCCTTTTAGAAAATTGAGGAGGAATTTCTTTAGTCAGAGGGTGGTGAATCTGTGGAATTCGTTGCCACAGAAGGCTGTGGAGGCCAAGTCAATAAATATTTTAAAGGCAGAGATAGATAGATTCTTGATTAGTACGGGTGTCAGGGGTTATGGGGAGAAGGCAGGAGAAGGCGGTTAGGAGGGAGAGGTAGATCAGCCATGTTTGAATGGCGTAGTACACTTGATGGGCCAAATGGCCCAATTTTATCAAAGCCAATTAGCCTACAAACCTGTACGTCTTTGGAGGGTGGGAAAAACCGGAGCTGCCAGAGAAAACCCACGCAGGTCGCAGGGAGAAAGTTAAAAACTCCGTACAGACGGCACCCGTAGTCAGGATCGAACCCGGGTCTCTGCCGCTGTGAGGCAGCAACTCTACCGCTGCGCCACCGTGCCGCACCAGTCGTTCCTAGTGACGCGGGCGTACGGGGTAGGAATCGTTTACCTGGTTGGCCCAAGTGATATCCTGTGGTGAAATTCGCCTGGAATCCGCTCCTGGTTCCCATCTTGTCTGAGATGAAAAGGACTGTCATCCCATTCCTGCTGGAGTAGAAGTCCCCAAATGGCCCTCTGCCCGTTAATACATCTGTGATGAATGGGCAAAAAATATCAATTTTAGCTTTTACCAACAGTGCCTTCTCATTGGATCATGTTCATAGTCGACAGATGGCACAATGGGCTAAGTGTTCGGCTGGCAACCGGAAGGTAGCTGGTTCGAATCCCGCTTGGAGTGCATACTGTCGTTGTGTCCTTGGGCAAGACACTTCACCCACCTTTGCCTGTGTGTGTCCTTGGGCAAGACACTTCACCCACCTTTGCCTGTGTGTGTGGATGTAATTATGTGAAGCACTTTGGGGTCAATGCAAGTTGACTAAAAATGTGCTATATAAATAAAGAAATAAATAATAGTCATAGGAACAGCATCAGGCTATTCGGCCCTTCAAATCTACTCCGCCTTTCAATGGTGGCTGACCTATCTCTCCCTCCCAACCCCATTCTCCTGCCTTCTCCCCATAGCCCCCCGACAGCCGTACTAACCAAGAATCTGGGAATCACCACTGTGAAAAATACCCTCGTTTCTTGTTTCTCTCATTCCCCTTTCCCCCTGACTCTCGGTCTGAAGAAGGGTCTCGACCCGAAACATCACCTATTCCTTTTCACCAGAGATGCTGCCCGACCCGCTGTGATTTACACCAGCATTTTGTGTCTGTCTTCTGAATCTTATGTTGAAGAGCCATCTGCTGGCCAACAGGTTAATCTGCAAGTCCAATCAGTAGTGAAGAAGGCAAACACAACGCTAGCATTTATCTCAAGAGGGCTAGAGCAGTGGTTCCCAGCTTTTTTAGCTCATGGCCCTCTTGTGATCTTTTCATTTTTCTGTGCCCTCCCTAGACATTAGTGGAAAAAAAAAAAAAAAAATTATAATACCTTCCATAAAAATATCAGTGTCTATTAATTGCACATAAATTCTCTTTTATTCTATTCCGCAAACATCAAAAATATTTCAACTACATAGATTTAAATTTATTAGAACTGAAATTTAGGAGGCAACAGGGTGGGAGCTCTGTGGCCCCCTTCATTGAACCTGTGGCCCGCTAAATCCCCAAATTTTTCTGTGGCCCCCCCCCCGAAATTTGCCATATGGCCCCAGGTTGGGAATCACTGGCTAGAGTACAAAAACAGGGATCTAATGTTGAGGCTTATAAGACACTGGTAAGGCCGCATTTGGAATACTGTGAGCAATTCTGAGGAAGGATGTGCAGGCTCTGGAGGGGGTCCAGAGAAGGTTTAGGAGAATGATCCCAGGAATGAGTGGGTTAACACAGGATGAGCGTTTGTCGGCACTGGGCCTGTACTCGCTGGAGTTTAGAAGAATGAGGGGGACCTCATGGTCACCTGGTGGTTAGGCCACATACTGTGCGAACCCTCGGCAGTCGGGGGCAGGAGTTAGGGAGTTGTCACGGGGTTTCGGGGTGTGCCCTGGTATATATAAAGAACCCCGGGTTAACCTTCCCCCATCCGCATGCATGCTGAGCTCTTTCCTGTGTTCATAAAGATCTCTTTTTTTTCCACCACGCGTGGCTTGCTTATTCGCCCGCCATAACGTTTTAATGAAAGGCTTGGGCAGAGTGGATGTGGAGAGGATGTTTCCACTAGTGGGAGAGTCTAGGATTAGAGGTCATAGCCTCAGAATTAAAGGACGTTCTTTTAGGAATGAGATGAGGAGGAATTTCTTTAGTCAGACGGTGGTGAATCTGTGGAATTATTTGCCACAGACGGCTTTGGAGGCCAAGTCAGTGGATATTTTTAAGGTAGAGATAGATAGATTCTTGGTACACAAAAATGCTGGGGAAACTCAGCGGGTGCAGCAGCATCTATGGAGCGAAGGAAATAGGCAACGTTTCGGGCCGAAACCCTTCGTCAGAGTATAGATAGACTCTTGATTAGTACGGGTGTCAGGAGATACGGGGAGAAGGCAGGAACGGGGTACTGATTGGGGATGATCTGCCATGATCACATTGAATGGCGGTGCTGGCTCGAAGGGCCAAATGGCCTACTCCTGCACCTTATGTCTATTGTCTATTGTCTATAAGGCAGGAGAATGGTGTTATGAGGAAGAGATAGATTAGCCATTATTGAATGGCGGAGTAGACTTGATGGGCCGAATGGCCTAATTCTACTCCTATTCCTTATGACATGTTTACAGAGGAAACCGATACACTGATACGGGATTTATAAAATCGTGCATCTAAATGAAATTTGGAATAAACACATCAAATGCTGGAAATTATCAGTCGTGGCATCCAAGTAAAAGCTTCCAAGATGGCGCCCAGCCCAGGCGATTATTTGCGCGCTAGCCACAGAAGCAGATCTACAGTCACATATTACAATCGCTCCGCACTCTTAAATCTCTACTCCTTCGGCAGCGTTTCTTACGTTAACTCCCTTATCATGTATCTACACACTGTAAATGGCTCGTTTGTAATCATGTATTGTCTTTCAGCTGACTGGTTACCACGCAACGAAAAGCTTTTCACTGTACCTCGGTACACAACTGACTGAACTGGCAGAGAGTGAAAACAAATTCATGTTTCAGGTAGAAACAAGGAACCGCAGATGCTGGTTTACAAAAAAAGACACAAAGTGTTGGAGCAACTCAGTGGTTGAGGCAGCAACTCTGGAGAACACTGTCATATGCTGAGAGAATGGAGCGACTGGGCTTGTATACTCTGGCGTTTAGAAGAATGAGAGGGCATGTTATTGAAACATTATTAAGGGCTTGGACACGCTAGAGGCAGGAAACATGTTCCCCATGTTGGGGGAGAACCAGGGGCCACAGTCAGTGGCGGACTGGGTCTAAAAATATTGGTTGCCAGGAGACAAAGGGGGCCCACTTCATCAGGGGCCCACTTGCCATCGGGCAAGCTGACACCCTGCCCAGTCCACCACTGGTCACAGTTTAAGAATAAGGGGTAGGCCATTTAGAATAGAGATGAGGAAAAACATTTTAATCCAAAGAATTTTGAATCTGTGGAATTCGCTGCCTCAGAGGGCAGTGGAGGCCAGTTCTCTGGATGCTTTCACGAGAGAGTTAGATAGAGCTCTTAAAAAGGATATGGGGAGAAGGCAGGAACGAGGTACTGATTGTGGATGATCAGCCATGATCATATTGAATGGCGGTGCTGGCTCGAAGGGCCGACTCCTGCACCTATTGTCTACTGTCACGAGGAGGAGGAGCCATCTTGGTGAACGGCTGCTAGCCAGCAGCCGTCCGTTTTAATTCGTTTTTTTTATAGTTTTTAGTGAGTCCTGTTTTTTGTTTGTAGGGGATATGGACTTTTTAATGTGGGGGGTAGGTGTAAACTTTATTTCTAGGTCCCTACCTGGTCGGTGAGGCAGCTTTTTCTCCGGGCTGCCCCGTCGACCCGTCCTCATGGCCTACCAGCGGGCTTGGAGCTCCGTTTCCTGGCGGGGACCGCCCAGCACCTCGGCCTCGGTGGCGGCACAGCGCTGGAGCGCTATCGCGGAGCGGAGTGGAGCGGGCGATGCCTTGCCTGGGTCGCCGCGCTGGAGCGACGCGCTGGAGCTCTGGTGAGCTGGACCCCCGTGAGCAACATCTCCGGGCTGCGGGTCTGCGGAGCGGAGAGGCGGCGGAGCGGAGAGGCGGCAGTGCGGAGAGGCGCGCCGACTTTATCATCGGGAGCCTGGGAGCTCTAAACCGGCGCGGCCTTGTCGGCTTCGGCAGCCGCGGGCTCCAACCAGGAAGCAGCCGTTCCAGGTGGCCCAGCCGCCGAGAGGACTCTCCCGACGCCGGGGCAAGACCACCCGGTGAGAACGGCCAGGGACATCGGGCCTCCGTAGAGGCAATTGCGGTGGCCTCAATAGGCCTGACTTTGGGGTGAACTTGGGGTGGGGACTGGACATTGTGCCTTCCCCCACAGTGCTATCCACTGTGGGGGGATGATTTTTTTTGTCTAATGTAATTTTGTAAGTCTGTGTCCAAGATGGCTGCCGTGAAGAGAGAGTGGACGCTGGCGCGCTTTGGCTGCCGCTGCTCTCTCTTCACACTGTGTTTTTGATTTTCTGTTTATTTGGATTGAATTTTGTTTTTAATTTGTGTCTCTGTGATGTCTTTATTACTTATTTTATTCTGATTATATGTTTTTATTCCTATTTATCTATGTAAGGTGTCCTTGAGATGTCTGAAAGGCGCCCATTAAATAAAATGTATTATTATTATTATTATTGTCTATTGTGGCAGAGAATTCCACAGATTCACAACTCTCTGGGTGTAAAAGTTGGATTCCCAGGGTTCCCGGGTCGGATTCCTCTTACCCATCAGGAGAGAGTCATTTCCACTTCCATCCCGGACTTCCACCACATCGTAAATATCTTCCACATTGAAGTCTTCAAAGTGGAGCTGAATATTATCCCCCTTCTCTGCGATGAGATACCAGGTACCTGAAATGATGACAGAACATAGAACAGTACAGCACATGATCAGGCCGTTCGGCCCACAATTAGGGTTAGCAACTGTCCCGTATTAGCCGGGACATCCCGTATATTGGGCTAAATTGTTTTGCCCCATACGGGACCGCCCTTGTCCAGTATTTGACCGCTACTACTCGGGTCGAGGGGTCTGTCGGGTCGGACCCGCCTCACCTGTCCCGACGTAGTGCAGCCCATGGAGTGCAGCAGCAGCGCCTCGCCCGTGGCCCCGTCGGTCGGCAGCGGGGCTAGCTGTCCGACCTTCGGACCTTCGCTTACCGCCGACACCACCACCCCCCTCCTTCTCCTGATCATCGGTTCATGAGTTGGACGGGGCGCCGGACTTTGCGCGTGACGTCGCGCGGCCCGGGCCAAAACTCCTCAGCTGGCCCGCCGGCTGGGCTCTGTGTGCAGTTCAGCACCCGGGCCAACTCATCATTCACCCAGCCACGGCCGAGTCGGTCAACGAATTGCCGTTGGGAATTTGTCCCGTATTTTGACCTTTTGTCCATTATTTGGGAGTGAGAAAGTTGGCGACCTTATACACAATGTCTCTGCAGAACATGATGCGCGGACATCCCAGCTGTTATCAGGCAACTGAACTATCCTACCACAACCAGAGAGCAGTCCTGAACTACTATCTACCTCATTGGTGACCCACCGACTATCCTTGATTGGACTTTGCTGGCTTTACCTTGCACTAAATGTTATTAGTGTGATGCCAAGATAGACTAATTTCCTCTTCTTGCATGTGATCCATATCCCTCCATTCTCTGCATAATCCATGTTCCTATCTAAATGCCCCTCTCGTATCTACCTCCACCACCACCCCTGGCAACGTGTTCCAGGCACCCGCCACCCTCTGTGTAAAACACTTGCCCCGCACATCTCCTTTAAACTTGTCTCCTTCCAGACAATAGACAACAGGTGCAGGAGTTGGCCATTCGGCCCCTCGAGCCAGCACCGCCATTCACTGTGATCGTGACTGATCATCCCCAATCAGTACCCCGTTCCTGCCTTCTCCGCATATCCCCTGACTCAACTATCTTTAAGAGCTCTATCTAACCCTCCCTTGTAAGCGTCCAGAGAATTGACCTCCACTGCCTTCTGAGGCAGAGAATGCCACAGATTCACAACCCTCTGTGTGAAAAGGTTTTTCCTCACTTCCGTTCTAAATGGCCGACCCCTTATTCTTAATCTGTGACCACTGGTTCTGGACTCCCCCCAACATTGGGAACATGTTTCCTGCCTCTAGCGTGTCCAAACCCTTAATAATCCTATCTGTTCCAATAAGATCCCCTCTTATCCTTCTGAACTCCATCCTTCTAAACGTCTGAAGAAGGGTTTCGGCCCGAAACGTTGCCTATTTCCTTCGCTCCATAGATGCTGCCGCACCCGCTGAGTTTCTCCAGCAATTTTGTCTACCTTCTAAACTCCAGAGTGTACAAGCCAAGCCGCTCCATTCTCTCAGCATATGACAGCCCCGCCATCCCGGGGATTAATTCTACCCCTGTAACTTGTGACATGTGAACGTGTCCTCCTATCCCTGTAACACTGAGCAAATACCAAAACACGACAGATCGGGGAGAAAAGGCTGTCTTACAGAATGCGTTGTTCACATAGTTCCTGGGATAATTGATGGAACTGAAGGTGGTGTTTGGTTCGCTCAGTTCCAGCGGGCCTCCACAGTCAGCTGTAGGACGAGGGATCAGTTTATTGAAGGCAGCTCGCACCACGACACACAGAGATATAAACGACCCTGACCGCAACAGTGATGCCCAGAGTTGCTGCCTGACAGCGCCAGAGTCCTGGGTTCGATCCTGACCATGGGTGCTGCATATATGAATATTAATTTCTCTAATTTCAATTAACCCTTGCACTCCCTTCCTCTCTCTGTTCCTCCCCCTCCCTGGTCGCCGTGCTAGTTTTACTATTCGTATCCCTTCGTTATCACCTCTTCCACAGCCAACAATGGACCATTGTGGGCTCCACCTTTCCTTGGTCATCGGTGTCAGCTCTGATTTGTTCTGCACCTTTTCCTACCTCTAGTTTCCCTCTTCCCTTATGGGCCTGTCCCACTGTACGAGCTAATTCAAGAGTTCTCCCGAGTTTCCCCTGATTCGAACTCGGAGATTTACGGTAATGGCCGCTCGTAGGTACTCGGGGGGGGCCCTCGTGGACATTTTTCAACGTGTTGAAAAATCTTCACGAGTCTACCGCTTTTCCTGAGTACCTGCCGTTAGCGTTACGAGCCGCTAAGAGACGTCCCCGAGCTCTGACGTACCCGCTACGTACATTCTACGTGCTTACCACATGTTTGATTTTTTTTTAAACTCGGGAGAGCTCTTGGAATGAACTCGTACCGTGGGACAGGCCCTTAACTCTCAGTCCGAACTAGGGCGGCACGGTTACGCAGCGGCAGAGTTGCTGCCTCACAGCGCCAGAGACCCGGGTTCGATCCTGACTACGGGTGCTGTCTGTACGGAGTTTGTACGTTCTCCCTGTGGCCGCGTGATCTTTCTCCGGGGATAGGTGACATTTCAGGTCGGGACCCTTCATCAGAGTTAGATTGTCGGGGCGGGGAGGGGTCCCAACCTGAATCATTACCCAACCTTTTTTCTGTTGAGATGCTTCCTGACCTGCAACGTTACTCCAACACTTTGTGTCTATCTTTGGTATAAACCAGCATCTGCAGTTCCATCTTTCTACATGAGAACCTAACATGGTTGGAGGAAGGTCTGCTGCCTCATTTCTTGGTATACGATGGGCCGAATGGCTTCTTGATTTACGGCAATATATTTCATTTACTTTTTATCAGACTGAGATGTTTTCTCGTCTCCGTAGCTCAGCTCAGTTCAGCTCAGCTCAGTTCAGTTCAGTTTAGTTTAGTTTAGAGATACAGCGCAGAAACAGGCCCTTCGGCCCACTGAGTCCACGCTGACCAGCGATCCCCCTTCACTCACACTATCCTACACCCACTAGGGACAATTTACATTTACAGAAGCCAATTAACCTACAAACCTGGACGTCTTTGGAGTGTGGGAGGAAACCGGAGCACCCGGATAAAACCCACGCAGGTCACGGGGAGAACGTGCAAACTCCGTACAGACAGCACCGGTAGTCAGGATCGAACCCGGGCGCCTGGCGCTGTGAGGCAGCAACTCTGCCGCCGTGCCGCCATCTGGTACAATGCGGGTACTCACTGGCTCCAGCAGGGGGCGGTGTGGGCTCCGGCTTGGCTGTCGGCTCGACGTATCCGTTGTCATCGCAAGCGCCGTTTGTCAGAGAAATATCGTCCAGCGCGACCTCGTTCATCGTCCCGTAACCTCGCTCAGCTTCGAAGGCAACCTGGGAGACGGACATGCAGAGAGAAAGACTCATTAACAAACCCACGACACGGCCGGCTCACCCCCCCCCACCCCCCCCACCGTCCTTCACACGGGCAGTGGCCAGAATATTAATCCTGTGGTCAACAGCCCAAAAACACATCGTCAAGAGTCGGGGAGGCACGGTGGCGGAGCGGCAGAGTTGCCGCTGCCTTACAGCGCTGGGTTCGATCCTGACTGCGGATGCTGTCTGTACGGAGATCGATCGTTCTCCCCGTGACCGCGTGGGTTTTCTCCGGGTGATCCGGTTACCTCCCACTCTCGGAAGAGGTGCAGGTTTGGAGGGGTTTATGTAAAATGTAAATTGTCCCCAGCGTGTAGGATAGTGATAGTGCGCGGGTCGGCGCGGTCTCTGTGAACCAAGGGGCCTGTTTCCACGCTGTATCACGAGAGTCTCGAGTGTTTTATTGTCATTTGTCCCAAAACGGAAGGATGACATTCTTACTTGCAGGATCATATCACACGACCTGGTCATCGACACATTGCAGTTGTATTCACATTGGCAGTTTCTATACCTTCTCAAAGTCCAACTCCGATAGCCATTACTTCTCAGGAATGTGATGGGGCTATAGTACAGTCTGATGGAGACTGGTGGAGCAGTCTGTACATCCGGCCGTCCGTAGCAGCGACTACGGAGGGTTCTTGGCCCTGACCACAGGTGAACAAAGGAGGAGGACTGACTGAACTTTGTTGCCTGGATGTTTGTGTTAAATTCTATTGTGTATTGTGTGTTCTTTTTCAAGTGTATCGCTGCTGGTAAATTCATATCACTGCACCTTCGGGTGCACGTGACCAATAAAATTGACTTTGACTTTGTTGTTCAGTTTAGTCTATTATTCTTGTCACGTGTACTGTACTACAGTGAAAAGGTTTTGTTTATGTGCTATCCAGTAAACTATAATACATGATTACTGTAGGAGCCATTAAGCTTCAGCCATGTCTAATATTTTTTTAGTTTTTAGCTGCCTGTACATTTGTAGGTGGGATTTGATCTGTTGTGGAGGAGACAAGCGCAGACTCATAGATTTGAGTTTTAGTTTGTCTCGAGGGAGGTGAAGGCTAACAGTTTTTACCACGATCACACAATCTCACGATCACACGATCTCGCAATCTCACGATCTCACGATCACACGATCTCATGATCACACGATCTTGCAATCTCGCAATCTCACGATCACACGATCTCACGATCTCACAATCTCACGATCACACGATCTCGCAATCCCACGATCACACAATCTTGCAATCTCGCAATCTCACGATCTCACAATCACACGATCTCACGTTCACACGATCTCACGATCACACGATCTCACGATCACACAATCTCACGATCACATGATCTCACGATCTTGCAATCATAAGATCTCACGATCACACGATCTCGCAATCCCACGATCACATGATCTCACGATCACACGAGACGCCACACTCTTATGAGAAGACACTAATATGATTTATATGCCACGATTGGAACAGCTATGGAGAACGGAAAGTTATGAGTTATTTCTTTGTTCTGTATTACTTCAATAAAAACAAATTAATGAAGACGCAACGTCTGGAGGATTAGTTTTTGCCATCATGGGAGTGCGGTGAGTGCATATACCTCAGCTCCATCACATACCCGAGAAGTGATGGCTATCGAAGTTGGACTTTGAGAAGGGATAGAAACTGCCATTATGATTCCAATTGAGCCGTCCACAAGCCAAAGATAGATAAAGGATGCAACATTTAGAGCAAAGATGTAATATTATAGTCCAATTGAATGTAATTCAAAGCTTTCCAATGGGGTGGTAGATTGCAACCTTCACCTGGTCCACCCTGTTTCGACGAATGCAATCAACCTGGCGTGCACAAACAGAAGATCAAACAGAACAAGTTGTCTTGCAACTTTAGGCTGGGTACGCCATACACAAGAAGAAGAAGCTTTCCAGTGAGGTCGATGGGTGGTCATAAGGTCATAAGGAATAGGAGCAGAATTCAGCCCATCAAGTCTACTCCGCCATTCAATAATGGCTGATCTATCTCTCCCTCCTAACCCCATTCTTCTGCCTTCTCCCCATAACCCCTGACATCCGTACCAATCAAGAAATTGGAGGTCTGGACTACACTCCAGCTGATGATAGGATGGTTCAGTTGCCTGATAACAGTTGGCAAGAAACTGTCCCTGAATCTGGAGGTGTGCGTTTTCACACTTCTGTTCCTCTTGCCCGATGGGAGAGGGGAGAGGAGGGAGTGGCCGGAGAAATGTAGAAATGGCTCTCATGCTGCCTGCAATACAACATGAACTTCCTCAGAAGTTTTGGGGAGATTTAGCTTGTCATTAAATACTCAATCAAACATCTACAGGTGTGTGGCAGAGTGGTCGCATCACGGCCTCTTTCACTAACTTGATTGGTCAGGAAAGAAGAAGGTTGCAGAGGGTAGTGGACATTGCCTGGTCCATCATAGGTGGTCGCGGTGGCGCAGCGGTAGAGTTGCTGCCTTACAGCGAATGCAGCGCTGGAGACCGAGGTTCGATCCCGACTATGGGTGCTGTCTGTACGGAGTTTGCACGTTCTCCCCGTGACCCGCGTGGGTTTTCTCCGAGATCTTCGGTTTCCTCCCACACGCCAAAGTCGTGCAGGTTTGTAGGTTAATTGGCTTGGTAAATGTAAAAATTGTCCCTAGTGAGTGTAGGACAGTGTTAATGTGCGGGGATCGCTGGTCGACCCGGACCCGGTGGGCCGAAGGGCCTGTTTCCGGGCTGTATCTCTAAACTAAACTAAACTAAAGGTATTGACTATCCTACCATCGAAGGGATGTACAGGAGGCTCTGCCACAAGAAGGCAGCCGATATCAAAGACTGTTCGCCAACGGGAGGTTATTGAGCGTCAAACTCAGGTGAAGGGGAACAGGGCAGAGAACCTCGCGTTACACCCCCGGCAGAGACTGACCCTGACTGCTGATGTTTCATTCACCGTGAACTGTCCGTAGATCCACTGATCGCCGTAATCGCCTTCCTTCGCGAACATTATCTCCCGCATTTGGTCGCTGACGATGGAAACATTCAAGTGGGAAAAGCTAATTCCGTGCATGTGGTACCTGCGGGGGGGGGGGGGGGGGGGGGGGGGAGAGGCAAATGAGAAGGCATCAGGAAACGGTGTGCTGAGCAAATAGATATGAATAATTTTACGTTTATTGGCCAAGTATTCACATACAAGGAATTTGCCTTGGTGCTCCGCCCGCAAGTGACAACATGACATACAGTGACAGTCAGGAATTAAACATAAAACATTAAACATTAATAATAAAACATTATTGATTAAACATGTGAATTAAATAAAATACCAAAGCAAAAGGAGGCTACAGACTTTTGGTTATTGAGTAGAGCTAATACTCGTGGAAAATAAAATCTGTTTTTATGTCTGGCTGTGGCGGCTTTGACAGTCCGGAGTCGCCTTCCAGAGGGAAGTGATTATAGCCACCCTCCAATCAGCACGCCATCCAAAGAAATATCATTGACTCAATCAACTTTGGACAGGAGTTGGTTCGACCTAGACACATTCATTGAGGGAGTGCAGCATAGGTTCACCGTTAATTCCCGGGATGGCGGGACTGTGATATGCTGAGAGAATGGAGCGGCTGGGCTTGTGTACTCTGGAATTTAGAAGGATGAGAGGGTATCTTATTGAAACATATAAGATTATTAAGGGATTAGACGCGCTAGAGGCAGGAAACATGTTCCTGATGTTGGGGGAGTCCAGAACCAGGGGCCACAGTTTAAGAATAAGGGGTAAGCCAGGCAGAACAGAGACGAGGAAACACTTTTTCACACAGAGAGTTGTGAGTCTGTGGAATACTCTGCCTCAGAGGGTGGTGGAGGCCTGTTCTATGGATACTTTCAAGCGAGAGCTAGATAGGGCTCTTAAAAATACAATCCATATTGGTCTTCAATTCCCCATTGCTTTCTCAAGATCTTCACTCTGTCACCATCTGAAGATTAAAGAGTTCAGACCTTCTCTGCATCCCCCGATAAAGGTGTATGTATGAGGCACTTTACCCACCAGAAGCTGATACAGGAAGGCTTGGATGCAGCGGACAATTCAAGGCTGACGAGACGGACCTTAATGATCATATTGGACATCTTCATGGGCGTCACAATGTAATACCCTGAAACCAAAGAGTTGTCATCAAGGATAGACACAAAACGCTGGAGCAACTCAGCGGGTCAGGCAGCATCTCTGACAGAAAATGGAATGGGTGACGTTGTGGGTCGAGACCCTTCTTCAGGCTGAGAGTCAGGGGAGAGGGAAACTGGAGGTATGAGAAGGTACAGAACAAATCAGAGCCGGCACCGATGACCAGGGAAAGGTGGAGCCCACAATGGTCCATTGTTGGCTGTGGAGAAGAACCAGGGGTCTTAAGGGCCTGTCCCACTTGGCGATTTTTTCGGCGACTGCCGGCATCATTGACTGACGTGTCAGGTCACCGAAAAATTTGCGGCTTGCCGCGGCGGTGACGTGATGATGTATGGCGCGCGGTGTTTTTTCAAGTGTTGCAACATTTTTTTTGTCGCTGCTGGATATTGAAATGTTCAAAATCTTTTCGGCGACACCGATATGACGCCGGCAGTCGCCGAAAAAAATCGCCAAGTAAGACAGGCGCCCTCTTCTTGCTATGGAAGGGTGAGACCCTTCTTCAGACTGCAGTTTAGTTTGGAGACACAACGCGGAAACAGGCCCTTCGGCCCACCGAGTCCGCACCGACCAGCGATCCCCGCACATTAACACAAGGCTACACACACTAGGGACAATTCACACTTTTACCAAGTATACAAACCCTAACCAATTAACCTATGAAACCTGCACGTCTTTGGAGTGTGGGAGGAAACTGGAGTACCACGTGAAAACCCACGCGGTCATGGGGAGAACGTACAAACTCCGTACAGACAGCACTTTCAGTCGAGATGGAACCCAGGTCTCTGGCGCTTCAACTCTACCACTGCACCACCGTGCTGCCTATATCCCCATTTTATGTCTATCTTCGGTTTAAACCAGCATCTGCAGTTCCTTCCGACACAAGGAATAGAAAGATACTAGACCCAGTGGGACCCGACGGGTCCCTGTCACATGGGATGCCTGGTCCCCCAACGCAATATTCCACCACTCACCCAAAGCCCCCAATTATGCAGGGGCGGCTCATTTCCCCTTATTCACACTCCCTCATTTTAAACTTTTAAAAAAATGCAATTGCACTTGCTAGGGCTGCCAGGACTCAGTGTCCTGGGATTGCAACATTGTGGCGGTAAGAGCTACAATCCCATTGTGATGTCATAGCTGTAACTGCAGATGGAAGAAATTGTTCTCAGAGTGGGGTTTTGTAATGTTAAAAATGTGAATAACTTGTAAAATATAACATCAATCTGAATGAAACTTGATACACCACAGGACAATTGTGAGTAAGCGCTATCATGTACACTTTTGGTGTAGCTCTGGGATCACATAGGCAGACAGGCACACATACACGCAGAGAAACAAACAAGATGAGAGTTTTAGTAATATATAGATGGAGCATGAAGCAAGGACCATGGGCTGACTGCTGTAACAATGTGGTATGTACAATGTGATTGCCCGGACTAGTTTACTCATCAAACCTGATTGATTTCCATATGTGTGGTCATCGTTTGGTCCAGTGAATGGAGGATAGGACGGACCATTCATCCTCTGCCAGTCAGCCACATTCATAGGATCTTGTCTCCAGTGGCAAAATCCATCTTGGAAGTTGCAATTTATTTTCGCCTTATCTGCGGAGAAAGATCACACCAGAGTTTCAAATGCACCGTGGCTCTTTGAACATGGATTTAGTATGAATATGGGTTTCTCTAACGTCAAGTAACCCCTGCATTCCCTCTCTCTCCACCCCTCCCCCACTCAAGTCTCAATAGACAATAGGTGCAGGAGGAGTAGGCCATTCGGCCCTTCGAGCCAGCACCGCCAATCAATGTGACCATGGCTGATCATCCCCAATCAGTACCCCGTTCCTGCCTTCTCCCCATATCCCCTGACTCTGCAATCTTTAAGAGCCCTATCTAGCTCTCCCTTGAAAGTATCCAGAGAACCGGCCTCCACCGCCCTCTGAGGCAGAGAATTCCACAGACTCACAACTCTGTGAGAAAAAATGTTTCCTCATCTCTGTTCTAAATGGCTTACCTCTTATTCTTAAACTGTGGCCCCAGGTTCTGGACTCCCCCAACAGCTTCTCGTTCCCACTTAGCGAACAGCTGACAAGATTCCTTTAGAATCGTTACTTTTCTGCATATCTTTCATTCATTTGTTCTATATCTCCCTACATCCCCGTCTATATCTCTCGTTTCTTCCCCCCCCCCCCCCCCCCCCCCCCCGACTCAGTCTGAAGGAGAGTCTCAATCTGAAATGTCACCCAGACCTTCTCTCCTGAGATGCTGCTTGACCCGGTGAGCTACCCCAGCATTTTGTGTCTATCTTCAATGCAAACCAGCACCCTTCCTACTAAAAGAGTCATAACACACAGTTCCTTCCTAATGGAGTCATACAGCATGGAAACAGGCCGTTCAGCCCATCGCTTGCCCACATTGACCAACATGTCCCATCTACGCTAGTCCCACCTGCCTGCGTCTGGCCCGTATCCCTCAAGTTTAGTTTAGAGATACAGCGCGGAAACAGGCCCAACGTGTCAGCTCCGACCAGCCATCCCCGCACACTAATGCTCCTGTCCCACTTAGGAAACCTGAACGGAAACCTCTGGAGACTTTGTGCCCCACCCAAGGTTTCCGTGCGGTTCCCGGAGGTTTTTGTCAGTCTCCCTACCTGCTTCCACTACCTGCAACCTCCGGCAACCACCTGCAACCTCCGGGAACTGCACGGAAACCTTGGGTGGGCTGCAAAGTCTCCAGAGGTTTCCGTTCAGGTTTCCTAAATGGGACAGGGGCATGACACTATCTCACCCACACCGGGGACAATTTACATTTATACCAAGCCAAATAGCCTAGAAACCTGGCCGTCTTTGGAGTGTGGGAGGAAACCGGTGATCCCGGAGAAAACCCACGCGGGCCACGGGGAGAGAACGTACAAACTCCGTACAGACAGCACTCGTGGTCGGGATCGAACACGGATCTCTGGCGCTGCGAGGCAGAAACGCTACCGCTGCGCCACCGTGCCGCCACCTGGCTCTACGGTGTCCCACTTTCTCATCCACTCCCTACACACTAAGGGGAATTTACAGTGGCCAATTAAACTATGTATCCGCCCATCGTTTGGGAATGGGGGAAGAAACTGGAGCACTTGGAGGAGACCCATGCGTTTGCAACCCCCCCCTCACCTGGATGGGCCTAATTACCTGCCATGACTTGTCCTGCCCCCTCTTACAGTTTTCTTTCCCCCCTCCCCTCCCCATCCTACAATCTGTTGAAGGGCCACCTCTCTGTCTTCGTGTAAACCAGCATCTACAGTTCCTTGTTTCCGCTGGAGTGACTCAGCGGGTCAGGCAGTCTGAAGAAGGGTCCCGATCCGAAACGTCACCTGCTCATGTTCTACAGAGATGCTGCCTGACCCGACGAGTTACTCCAGCAATTTGTGTCAGATCGTGAATATACGTGTCCAGATGAATGCACTGGAGTAATTCACTAGACTCCTGGAGTCATCGAGTCACACAGCGTGGAAACAGGCCCCTCGGCCCATCTTGCCCACGCCGACTAACATGCCCCAGCTACACTAGTTCCACTTGCTTGAATTTGGCCCATATCCATCTTATCCTTGTGTCCTTGGCCAAGACACTTCACCCACCTTTGCCTGTGTGTGAATGTGTGTGAATGTGTGTGAGTGATTGGTGGTTGTCGGAGGGGCCGTAGGCGCAGATTGGCAGCCACGCTTCCGTCAGTCTGCCCCAGGGCAGCT
This sequence comes from Amblyraja radiata, assembly GCF_010909765.2. Lineage (NCBI taxonomy): Eukaryota > Metazoa > Chordata > Chondrichthyes > Rajiformes > Rajidae > Amblyraja > Amblyraja radiata. The sequence goes on from NC_045969.1 coordinate 3,973,720, forward strand.
GTGGCTACAGAAGTAGCTTACCACCACCGAGTGTGACTGAGGAGTGAATGAATAATGCGATGTAAAGCGCCTTGAGTATTAGAAAGGCGCTATATAAATCCCATCCATTATTATTATTATTATTATTATTATCCTATCCATGTACCCGTCTGAATTTTTTTTCAACATCTCCCCCCACAAACATTGCATCATAAGGACATAAGTGATAGGAGCAGAATTAGGTCATTCGGCCCATCAAGTCTACTCCTCCATTCAATCATGGTTGATCTATCTCTCCTTCTCAACCCCAATCTAATCTCTTCTCCTCATAACCCCTACACCTGTACTAATCAAGGATCTATCTCTCTCTGCCTTAAAAACATCCATTCACTAGGCCCCCACAGCCTTCTGTGGCAATTAATTCCACAGATTCACCATCCTCTGACTAAAGGAATTCCTCCCCGTCTCCTTCCTGAAGGAATGTCCTTCAATTCTGAGGCTATGACCTCTGGTCCTAGACTCTCCCACTAGTGGAAACATCCTCTCCACATCCACTGTATCCAAGCCTTTCACTATTCTGTAAGTTTCAATGAGGTCCTCCCCTCATTCTTTTGGACTCCAGCGAGTACAGGCCCAGTGCCGACAAACGCTGAATGACATGAAAGGGTTGATGACTGCGCCACAATACTGCTCGCTTTCATCCAGGGGGCATCACCACCTCCCTTCCATGCCCTTTGCCCTTTCACCCGGCTTGGCATCGTGTTCGGCATGGGCATTGCGGGCCGAAGGGCCTGATCCTGTGCTGTTGCCGCGCTCTACGCTCAGCGATCGTGATACTTACTGCTGACTGGGCCGGGCGTAAGAGCCGTAAAGCTGGCGTCGAAACCACGATCAGGAGACGGAAAGTTATCCGAACGGAACTCCGCCGTGGCCTGGTTGGAAAATATCCACACGGATCCGGGATTGGACCCTGAGAGAGAAGCTGAATAAACCATATTGGAGTTAGGATGTTACGCAATAACATTAGGTCAAAGGTCAAAAGCTTTATTTGCCATTTGTGCTTACACACATAGGAACTCTTGTGCGGCTATTCAGAGAGTCAAGTCAAGTCAAGTTAAAAATTAAAGATTAAAAATTAAAAAGACACACAGAAGGCACATAATCCATTAAAAAAAACAAAAAAAAAAACAAAAAAAAAACACACATACCACTCCAGAAATAAAAATAAATTAGCGACACAGTGGCGCTGGTTTCCAACGGAAACGGTGACGGACGCACCACACATCTCCGCCCGCCAGTTCCTGCGGACTTCTGCCGCTGGAAGTACAGGATTTTGGTGTGTGTGTGTGTGTTTCATCATCGTTCCTTACAATGCCGTGTACGACAGTGATCGCAACTTCTACTGAAGTGTGGATGGCCATCGGCTCGCTAGGAGCTCATCCGCCCTTTGACAGGACTTGTTTTTGGTCCTGTTGGGGGTCCACAGCCCCCTCCTCGCCTGGCAAACCAGGTGGGGAAGGGTTTAGTCGCTGAATATCCGACCATGGAGCAGGTAGCACGGGATTACATGGTACCCGTGGCGGGGGGGGGGGGGGGGACTCCCCCCTGATCTGACCATGAAATGACCCAATAACACCAGCATCAAAACCCTCCAAATATCTCTATAAAGTCCAAAGTCTAAAGATTAGAAGGAAGACTCTGAAAGTTTGGAAGGAAAATTAAATGATGAAAGATGCGGTGACACAAAGCAACAGAAGCTATGTCGCAAGGAATAGAGAAACAATGGCTGTGGACAAACGAGCATCAGCAACGAATGTGACCTCCCTTCCCTTGACTCCATCTACACCTCACGCTGCCTCGGCAAGGCCAGCAGCATCATCAAGGAGCAGTCGCACCCTGGCCACTCCCTCTTCTCCCCTCTCCCATCAGGCATGAGGAACAGAAGTGTGAAAAAGCACACCTCCAGTTTCCTCCCGGCTGTTATCAGGCAACTGAACCATCCTCTCACCAACTAGAGAACAGTTCTGAGCTAATATCTATCTCATTGGGGAGCTTGGACTATCATTGATCAGGCCTTGCTGGCTTTACCTCGCACTAAACGTGATTCATGTTATTCCCTTACACAGATCTAATGTCAGCATGGTTGACTTTAGTTCATTGTCACGTGTACCAAGATACAATGAAAAGCTTTTTTGTTGCGTGCTATCCAGTCTGCGTGTATAAGCTCATGAGAGGAATCGATCGGGTAAATGCGCAGAGTATTTTGCCCAGCGTCGGGGAATCGAGAACCAGAGGACATAGGTTTAAGGTGAGGGGGGTGAAAGATTTACTAGGAATCTGAGGGGTAACCTATTTTTATACAGAGGGTGGCGAGTGTATGGAAGGAGCTGTTGGAGAAGGTAGTTGAGGTAGGTTTACAAGGTTAATTCCCGGGATGGCGGGACTGTCATATGCTGAGAGTAGCTGGAGTTTGTACACCTGGAGTTTAGAAAACGAATGGCATGTTGGCCTTTATAACAAGAGGAATCGAATATAGGAGCAAAGAGGTCTTTCTGCAGTTGTACAGAGCCTTAGTGAGACCACACCTGGAGTATTGTGTGCAGTTTTGGTCCCCTAATTTGAGGAAAGACATTCTTGCTATTGAGGGAGTGCAGCGTAGGTTTACAAGGTTAATTCCCGGGATGGCGGGACTGTCATATGCTGAGAGAATGGAGCAGCTGGGCTTGTATACTCTGGAATTTAGAAGGATAAGAGGAAATCTTATTGAAACATATAAGATTATTAAGGGTTTGGACACGCTAGAGGCAGGAAACATGTTCCCAATGTTGGGGGAGTCCAGAACCAGGGTTAACAGTTTAAGAATAAGGGGTAAGCCATTTAGAATGGAGACGAGGAAACACTTCTTCACACAGAGAGTTGTGAGTCTGTGGAATTCTCTGCCTCAGAGGGCGGTGGATACTTTCAAGAGAGAGCTAGATAGGGCTCTTAAAGATAGCGGAGTCAGGGGATATGGGGAGAAGGCAGGAACGGGGTACTGATTGTGGATGATCAGCCATGATCACAGTGAATGGCGGTGCTGGCTCGTAGGGCTGAATGGCCTACTCCTGCATCTATTGTCTATTGTCTATCATCTATAGTCATCCTCGTTAATCTCCTCTGCACTCTTTCCAACTTTCGTAACTTGAACACAACAGCATCGGAGAAAAATAAGTTTACAATCTTTAAAAAAGTAGTTTGTTTCTCACCGACTAATTCTTTCTGGGAGCCGGTGCCTTGGTAGAAGTTAAGGGTATCGTTCCCTTTAGTTGTTTGGAAGTCAGCGAAATTCACCTTTATGTAAAGGCCTGGTTCAACTCTACAAGTAAGCACAAGTGTACACGCACACACACACACACACACAAATAATATTTTATCAGCTGTATACGTTTCCCATCTGAACAATAACTTGAAAGTCCTTTAATCTTTGCCCCATCCCCATTCCTAGAATCATAGTCATGCGTTGTCTTTCCGCTGACTGGTTAGCAAGCAACAAATGATTTTCACTGTACCTCGGTACATGTGACAATAAACTAAACTAAACTAAACTGTGTCACTGTGGCACAGTGGCAGAGTTTCTGCCTTACAGCGAGTGCAGCGCCGGAGACCCGGGTTCGATCCTGACTACGGGTGCTGTCCGTACGCAGTTTGTACGTTCTCCCCGTGACCTGAGTGGGTTTCCTCCGAGATCTTCGGTTTCCTCCCACACTCCAAAGACGTACAGGTATGTAGGTTAATTGGCTTGGTAAATGGAAAATTTGCCCCTAGTGTGTACAGGGTAGTGTTAGTGTGCGGGGATTGCTGGTCAGCGTGGACCCGGTGGGCCGAAAGGGCCTGTTTCCGCGCTGTATCTCTAAAACTAAAACTACAACTACTTCCATTTACCAAGCCAATTAACCTACATACCTGTCCCTTTGAGATAATCCAGCTTTTGGTGTCTATCTTCAGTTTAAACCAGCATCTGCAGTTCCTTCCTACACAGGAACAGGCCTTTCAACCGACAATGTCTGTGCCGAACAGGATGCCAGACTGAAGAAGGTGTTCCATCCCGAAACGTCACCCATCCATTTTCTCCTGAGATGCTGCCTGACCCGCTGAGTGACTCCAGCACTTTGTGTCTATCTTCGGTATAATCCAGCATCTGCAGTTCCTTCTCACACATACCAGTGAGTCATCTACATCCAATCCATTTGAGTGTTCTTGGGTATCAACCAAGGATTCATGGGCAAAAGGCCATAAGTGATAGGAGAAGAATTAGGCAATTTGGCCCATCGAGTCTACTCCGCCATTCAATCATGGATGATCTATCTCTCCCTCCTAACCCGATTCCTTAAAAATATCCAAATATCACATTGAATGGCGGTGGTGGCTCGAAGGGCCGAATTGCCTACTACTATTGTCTATTGTCTAATTGTCCCTAGTGTGTGCAGGATATTGTTAAACGATAGACCTCAGACAATAGGTGCAGGTAGGTATGTTGCAAAGCCTACCTGAAGCGTCGTTGAAAATCTGCCGTTGTGGGTGTGCGCGATTTTGGCGCCGTTTAGAGGGGGCGGGTTTAAAACGCGATTTTCTCTAAGCTGTTCCAATCGAAAATGTTCAGCCTAGTTAATTATTAACGAAAAATCGCTGGAAGACCCCGTCGCAAAAGCTATTATTAGTTTTAAAGGCCTTGAATAATAGTTATAGTAGTTTAAAAATCAATCTTTAAACCCTCGACAGCCAGCAACCGCAGGGTCCCATAAAGCAAACCACAGAAGTTAGGTTGTATATTTTTACATTAAAAAGGGCTTTTAAAGAACCCTTTATACAAAGTTTAATATTGCGAGTAGCTCAATTTGGCCCCATTATATCCCGCAGTATTTTTCTCGGCATTTGGGGCACAAATCTACCGCAATGTGAACGTTCTAAACCAGCGCGTTCCACAGGGACCCACTGGAAAGCTGATTTAAAATGGACTTTAATTTGCAGCAATTGAACACTAAATTCCTTCCATTTGGCCTATAAATTAATGTAAATGAGATTTAAAAATCATGTTTTATTGTGAATTATTTGTGAATATTATTTGGACATTTAGGCTATTTAAAAATGTTAATCATTTATTAAGAAATGGATAGATGTTTAGATCTAGTAATTGAAGTCTGAAATTAGCTACAATTAGGTAACTAACTAATTATATGCTTTAATTTCAGGTCATCCAAGTAAGATTATTTTATATTTGTTTCAGAATGCTTCAATCTATGATAACTGAAAATTTCATTCAGTTCTCTTAATTTTTAAGAAAGTTATGGGCTTTTGACTGTTCACGATCACAGCTTTTTTGTTATGTCCATAGAAAATCAATAGGGAACAAGATGCTCATTTCCCAGTATGAAAATGGCCATAACTTTTTAAATACTTGAGATATGAAAGTGAATTAGGTGTCAAATTAAACTTATTTTTATGCTTTATCTGATGGGATAAATTACAGACTTGATTTTTAAAATCTCAAAATTTTGTAACATTGCTAGTGCAGGAGTAGACCATTCGGCCCTTCGAGCCAGCACCGCCATTCAAAGTGATCATGGCTGATCATCCACAATCAGTACCCCGTTCCTGCCTTCTCCCCATATCCCCTGACTCTGCTATCTTTAAGAGCCCTATCTAGCTCTCTCTTGAACGTATATCCAGAGAACAGGCCTCCAGCGCGCTGGTCGGCGTGGACTCGACGGGCCGAAGGGCCTGTTTCCGCGCTGTATCTCCAAACTAAACTGAACTACAAAAGGTCAACACTCACCTTATGATCCATTTGCAGAAGGTGTTCTGGTCGTAGGGCCTGGGGAAATTAAGCGAATGGAATGAACCAAAGTTGCCTGTCAGCAGAAATTGCCCATCGCAGGGAGTAGCTGTGGGAATATATGGAGCGTTAATTACGTTACGACTATTGCAAGAGAGTTTGATTGTCATGTGTCCCAGATAGGACAATGAAATGCTGAAAGGTCTGTTTCTGTGTTGTACTGTAGTTATAACCAGTGGAGGACTAGCCAGGGTGTCAGCTTGCCCGATGGCAAGTGGGCCCCTGATGAAGTGGGCCCCCTTTGTCTCCTGGCAACCAATATTTTAAGACCCAGTCCGCCACTGGTTATAACCATATAACCATTTAACCATATAACAATTACAGCACGGAAACAGGCCATCTCGGCCCTTCTAGTCCGTGCCGAACACTTATTCTCCCCTAGTCCCATCTATCTGCACTCAGACCATAACCCTCTATTCCTTTCCCGTCCATATACCTATCCAATTTATTTTTAAATGATAAAATCGAACCTGCCTCCACCACTTCCACTGGAAGCTCATTCCACACAGCTACCACTCTCTGAGTAAAGAAATTCCCCCTCATGTTACTCCTAAACTTCTGTCCCTTAATTCTCAAATCATGTCCTCTTGTTTGAATCTTCCCTACTCTCAATGGAAAAAGCTTATCCACGTCAACTCTGACTATCCCACTCATCATTTTAAAGACCTCTATCAAGTCCCCCTTTAACCTTCTGCGCTCCAAAGAATAAAGACCTAACTTGTTCAACCATTTTCTGTAACTTAGGTGCTGAAACCCAAGCAACATTCTAGTAAATCTCCTCTGTACTCTCTCTATTTTGTTGACATCTTTCCTATAATTTGGCGACCAAAATTGTACACCATACTCCAGAATACGCCTCACCAATGCCTTGTACAATTTTAACATTACATTCCAACTTCTGTACTCATACATTCTATGTTCAGAGGTAGTTTGGGGTTTTCCAGATGCTCTCTTTCTCTTGTGGTCCACGAGGAAACTGACTTGTCTTCATAACAAGAGGAATTGAGTATAGGAGCAAAGAGGTCCTTCTGCAGTTGTACAGGGCCCTAATGAGACCACTCCTGGAGTATTGTGTTCAGTAGACAAAAGTGCTGGAGAAACTCAGCGGGTGCAGCAGCATCTATGGAGCGATGGAAATAGTCAACATTTCGGGCCGAAACCCTTCTTTTTGGTCCCCTAATTTGAGGAAGGACATTCTTGCTCTTGAGGGAATGCAGCGTAGGTTTACAAGGTTAATTCCCGGGATGGCGGAACTGTCATATGCTGAGGGAATGGAGCGGCTGGGCTTGTACACTCTGGAGTTTAGAAGGATGAGAGGGATTCTTATTGACACATATAAGATTATTAAGGGTTTGGACACGCTAGCGGCAGGAAACATGTTCCCGGTGTCGGGGGAGTCCAGAACCAGGGGCCACACACAGTTTAAGAATAAGGGGTGAGCCATTTAGAATGGAGACGAGGAAACACATTTTCTCACAGAGAGTTGTGAGTCTGTGGAATTCTCTGCCTCAGAGAGCAGTGGAGGCAGGTTCTCTGGATACTTTCAAGAGAGAGCTAGATAGGGCTCTTAAACATAGCGGAGTCAGGGGATATGGGGAGAAGGCAGGAACGGGGTACTGATTGGGGATGATCAGCCATGATCACATTGAATGGCAGTGCTGGCTCGAAGGTGCTGCATCTATTGTCTATTGTCTATTGTATCTCTGGAGAGAAGGAATGGGTGGCGTCTCGGGTTGAGACCCTTCTTACCACAATACTGCTCGCTCTCATCCAGGGCATCAGGGCAATCAGTTTCTCCATTGCAGAATAAGTTCATATCCACACAGGTCCTCTTATCGCCGCACAACCTGGTTCCGTTGAGACATTGTTCTTTGGCAGAAAGGAGAGAAAACAGAGAGAGAGGCTCAGTCGCAGTTGAAGTCAAGTCCTGCCTGGACTCCCTGTCCCAACCACTTCAGGCTTTCTCCCCTTCTTCTCCTGGACTTGGTCAAGTGTTGGATACAGTTCCATGGCCACCACTTGCCCATGGGCTACAGTTTAGTTTAGAGATACAGCGTGGAAACAGGCCCTTCGACCCACCAAGTCTGCACCGACCAGAAAACCCATGCAGGTCACGGGGAGAAGGTACCAGACAGGCACCCGTGGTCGGGATCGAACGCCCGTCTCCGGCGCCTGCGAGCGCTGGAAGCCAGCAACTCCACCGCTGCGCCACCGTGACTGCCCAACGCCGCGCTAACGTCGGCTACAAATCACTTCCTCCATCCTTACATCCAAGTGATAGCAGCAGAATTTAGCCATTCGTCCCATCAAGTCTATTCTATCATGGCTGATCTATCTTTCCCTCTCCACCCCATTCTCCTGCCTTCTCCGCATAACCCCTGACACCATTACTAATCAAGAATATGTCAATCTATGATTGGGGATGATCAGCCATGATCACATTGAATGGCGGTGCTGGCTCGAAGGGCCAAATGGCCTACTCCTGCACCTATTGTCTATTGTCTATTGTCTAATCTGTGCCTTAAAAACATTGAAATATGAGGTGCTGATCCTCCAACCTATCCTCGTATTTGGCTTGGGCAGCTTTCAACCCAGTGGTATGAATATTGATTTCTCTAACATCAAGTAACCCTTGGATCCCCTCTCTCACTGACCCCGTCTCCCACCCAAGCCATTGTACCGGGTTCAAGGTCGCCTTGTTGCGTCTCATTGTCTGTAACCCGTTTTCACCTAGAACACGGCTAACAATGTCCTGTTTCCCTTGTCATCGTTATGTTTTCGCATATCATTCATTCATTTGTTCTATATCGCTCGACATCAGGGCAGTCACGGTGGCGCAGCGGTAGAGTTGCTGCCTCACAGCGCCGGAGACCCGGGTTGGATCCCGACTACGGGTGCTGCCTGTGCGGAGTTTGTACGTTCTCCCCGTGACCTGCGCGGGTTTTCTCCGAGATCTTCGGTTTCCTCCCACACTCCAAAGACGTTCGGGTTTGTTGGTCAATTGGCTTGGTGTAAATGTAAAAATTGTCCCTAGTGTGTGTAGGATAGTGTTAATGTGTGGGGGTCGCTGGTCGGCGCGGACCCGGTGGGCCGAAGGGCCTGTTTCCGTACTGTTAATCTAAACAAGACTAAACTAAAATCACCATCTTTATCTCTCGTTCTCCTCTCCCCTGATTCTCAGTCTGAAGAAGGGTCTCGACCCGAAACATCACCCATTCCTTCTCTCCGGAGAAGCTGCCTGTCCCTGCTGAGTTACTCCAGCTTTTTTGTGTCTACCTCCAGCATCTTCCGTTCCTCTCTACCCACTTCCCCTTTTTACTCCTCAGTCCGTCCCCTCACCTGAGATCTGGAGACTGATCAGGTCGATTCGAAAGTTCCCCAGAAACGACCCCTCGTTCTGTTCGATGGCTGTCACCATCTCGTCGCGTACAGCGGCGCTCGCCACGGCGGTGATGAAACGCAGCTCGAACAACGCGATGACGCTGCCGTTCCTGCCATTAACGAGGGGTCATAAAAACATAGAAAATAGGTGCTGGGGTAGGCCATTCGGCCCTTCAAGCCAGCATTTTGATTTCTCTAACTCCAAGTAACCCTTGCATCCCCTCTCACACTGTCCCTCCCCCGCCCAAGTGTACTAGCTTCAAAGCCGTCTTGTTGAGTCTCATTGTCTGTAACTTGTTTTCACTTCGACCAGTTAACAATGGCCTGTTTCCGAACCCCATTCACCTGCCTTCTCCCCATAACTTCTAACACCTGATTAGACAATAGACAATAGGTGCAGGAGTAGGCCATTCGGCCCTTCGAGCCAGCACCACCATTCAATGTGATTAGGGCTGATCATCCCCAATCAGTACCTCGTTTCTGCCTTCTCCCCATATCCCCTGACTCCGCTATCTTTAAGAGCCCTATCTCAGCTCTCTCTTGAAAGTAATCCATTTAACATAGAAACATAGAAATTAGGTGCAGGAGTAGGCCATTCGGCCCTTCGAGCCTGCACCGCCATTCAATATGATCATGGCTGATCATCCAACTCAGTATCCCGTACCTGCCTTCTCTCCATACCCTCTGATCCCCTTATCCACAAGGGCCACATCTAACTCCCTCTTAAATATAGCCAATGAACTGGCCTCGACTACCCTCTGTGGCAGAGAGTTCCAGAGATTCACCACTCTCTGTGTGAAAAAAGTTCTTCTCATCTCGGTTTTAAAGGATTTCCCCCTTATCCTTAAGCTGTGACCCCTTGTCCTGGACTTCCCCAATATCGGGAGCAATCTTCCTGCATCTAGCCTGTCCAACCCCTTAAGAATTTTATAAGTTTCTATAAGATCCCCTCTCAATCTCCTAAATTCTAGAGAGTATAACCAAGTCTATCCAGTCTTTCTTCATAAGATAGTCCTGACATCCCAGGAATCAGTCTGGTGAACCTTCTCTGCACTCCCTCTATGGCAATAATGTCCTTCCTCAGATTTGGAGACCAAAACTGTACGCAATACTCCAGGTGTGGTCTCACCAAGACCCTGTACAACTGCAGTAGAACCTCCCTGCTCCTATACTCAAATCCTTTTGCTATGAAAGCTAACATACCATTCGCTTTCTTCACTGCCTGCTGCACCTGCATGCCCACTTTCAATGACTGGTGTACCATGACACCCAGGTCTCGCTGCATCTCCCCTTTTCCTAGTCGGCCACCATTTAGATAATAGTCTGCTTTCCTGTTTTTGCCACCAAAATGGATAACCTCACATTTATCCACATTATACTGCATCTGCCAAACATTTGCCCACTCACCCAGCCTATCCAAGTCACCTTGCAGTCTCCTAGCATCCTCCTCACAGCTAACACTGCCCCCCAGCTTAGTGTCATCCGCAAACTTGGAGATATTGCCTTCAATTCCCTCATCCAGATCATTAATTTAGTTGTTTATCTTTTTCTAATATCTAAACTAATATCTAAACTAATATTCTAAACTAATATCATTATTTTAGTTGTTTATCTTTTTTTAAATATTTTACCTTGTATGTATCGTTAGCTTTTAGAAATGTTTGAATGGTTCACTGACTGGCTGACATTTTACAATTTCGTTGTACATGGTTCATGTTACAATGACAATAAAGAAACTATTCTATTCTATTCTATTCTATTAATATATATTGTAAATAGCTGGGGTCCCAGCACTGAGCCTTGCGGTACCCCATTTAGAACTGGCCTCCACTGCCCTCTGAAGCAGAGAATTCCACAGACTCACCACTCTCTGTGAGAAAAGGTGTTTCCTCATCTCTGTTCTAAATGGCTTACCCCTTATTCTTAAACTGTGGCCCCTGGTTCTGGACTCCCCCAACATCGGGACCATGTTTCCTGCCTCTAGCGTGTCCAAACACTTAATAATCATATGATTCAATAGGATCCTCTCATCCTTCTAAACCAGAGTGTACAAGCCCAGCCGCTCCATTCTCTCAGCATATGACAATCCCGCCATCCCAGGAATTAACCTTGTAAACCTACGCTGCACTCCCTCAATAGCAAGAATGTCCTTCCTCAAATTAGGGGACCATTGATTGAATTGATTTGGAATAGATGGAGGATGAGGGGTGATCTTGTAGAGGTGTATAATATCATGGATATTTCTCCATGGATTGTGGTGGAGAAGCTTGTGTGGACCTGAGATCCTGAGAGCGATGCCGTCTGGACCTAAGCTCCTGGTAGGGCCACCTATGGCAGTAAGGTCGAGGGGGAGGAGGTCTCTGACAAAGAGCAATCCAACCAAGACCTCAACGGTGGAACAGGCGGAGGACGATGGCTGACTTTAGTGGAGCTAACGTCACAACGGCTGGGAAGGCGGATGAAGGCTGCAGCAGAAAAGGGTCTCCGGTCGTCTTGGACTCCATGCCACTGGATCCTGACCCAGATCTGTCAAGGCCCGTGGGGTGGCTGTCTGTGCACCAGTCTCCCCACATTAAGTCACGCACAGGCATCCTTCACATAGGGAATAGCACCCTGGAGACACCCATAGTCAGCCACGACTGAAGGGGGCCTAAGAATATCATGAGGGGAATAGAAAGTGTAAATGCACAGAGTCTTTTATCCAGAGTAGGGGAATCAAGAACCAGAGAACATAGGCTTAAGGTGAGGAGGGGAATTTTTTTCACATAGAGTGGTGGGTGTATGGAACGAGCTGCAGGAGAAGGTAGTTGAGGCAGGTACTATCGTGACACTGAAACTCTAACAATGAGAGCAACGGTTCTGATATCGATTTTGCGCTCAATGTTGAGGCAGTAAAGGGTGAGAGGGGATAAGGGATAAGGTGAGGTGCTGGACCTTGGCTTCAATAGGAAGATATGCTTATTTCGTTGGATTCGCAACGAGATACTCACCGGAACTCCAGAACCTCACACCCTTTGTACTGATCTTCGTACTGTCCCCACACATATATTTTCTGTATCTATGGAATTGAAGCATCGTTTTATTAACCCAATTCACTGGCATTTAGTCCCTGTATTACTTTAGACTTTAGAGATACAGCATGGAAACATAGAAACATAGAAAATAGATGCAGGAGTAGGCCATTCGGCCCTTCGAGCCTGCACCGCCATTCAATATGATCATGGCTGATCATCCAACTCAGTATCCCATCCCTGCCTTCTCTCCATACCCCCTGATCCCTTTAGCCACAAGGGCCACATCTAACTCCCTCTTAAATATAGCCAATGAACTGGCCTCAACTACCTTCTGTGGCAGAGAATTCCACAGATTCACCACTCTCTGTGTAAAAAATGATTTTCTCATCTCGGTCCTAAAAGACTTCCCTCTTATCCTTAAACTGTGACCCCTTGTTCTGGACTTCCCCAACATCGGGAATAATCTTCCTGCATCTAGCCTGTCCAACCCCTTAAGAATTTTGTAAGTTTGTATAAGATCCCCCCTCAATCTTCTAAATTCTAGCGAGTACAAGCCGAGTCTATCCAGTCTTTCTTCATATGAAAGTCCTGCCATCCCAGGAATCAGTCTGGTGAACCTTCTCTGTACTCCCTCTATGGCAAGAATGTCTTTCCTCAGATTAGGAGACCAAAACTGTACGCAATACTCCAGGTGTGGTCTCACCAAGACCCTGTACAACTGCAGTAGAACCTCCCTGCTCTTATACTCAAATCATTTTGCTATGAATGCTAACATACCATTCGCTTTCTTCACTGCCTGTTGAAACAGGCCCTTTGCCCACCATGTTCACGCCGACTAGCGATCCCTACACACACTAATGGGCCTGTCCTGCTTAGGTGATTTATCAGGCGACTACAGGCGAATGCCGAAAAATGATCAACATGTTGAAAATTTTTCGGCGGCAGTGGCGACAATTTGGGCTGTCGTAGGTTGTCGCCAGGTTAACGTAGGTTGTCGCCAGGTGCTGACTTTGGTGAATTCCATTGTCCTAGTCGCTGGCAGTCGCCTAAAATAACCCGCCTAAGTGGGACAGGCCCTTAACACTATCCTACACACACTGGGGACAATTTACAATTTTACCAACGCAAATTAACCTACAAAACCTGCACGTCTTCGGAGTGTGGGAGGAAACTGGGTCATCCGGAGAAAACCCACGCAGTAATTGATTCATTCATTGAAATGTACAGCATGGAAACAGGCCCTTTGGCCCATCGAGCGCATTTATCATAGGGTGGCACCGTGGCAGTATAGTTGCTGCCTTACAACGCCAGAGGCCCGGGTTCGATCCCGGCTACGGGTGCTGTCTGCACAGAGTTTGTACGTTCTCCCCGTGATCTGCCTGTGTTTTTACCGCGATCCCCGGTTTCCTCCCACACTCCAAAGACGTACAGGTTTGTAGGTTAATTTACATGGTATATAACTGTAAATTCTCCTTGGTGCGGGTAGATTAGTGTTAATGTGCGGGGATCGCTGGTCAGCGAGGACTCGGTGGACCTGTTACTGCACTGTATCTCCAAACTAAACGAAACTAAAGCCACTCACGCTAGTTCCATGTTATTCCAATTTCACATCCACTCCCACTACACCAGAGGGCCAATTAACCTACAAACCCGCACGTCTTTGGGATGTGGGAGGAAACTGGAGAAAACTCCCTCAGTCACAGGGAGAAGGTGCAAGATCCACCCAGAGGCAACACCCAAGATTAGGATTGAACCCTGGTCTCTGGTGCAGTGGGGCAGCAGTTTTGCCAGCTGTGCCAGCGAGCTGCCAACTCCGCCAGCTAGATAGGCAATATGAATTATTGATGAATAAAGTCAAAGTTCACCACATCTGCTTCTATGACTCCAAGAGTCAACTGCAATGGAATTATTGATTGATTATGACAATTAGTCCTTATCAATTGATAAATAATAATGGCAGGTACAAGGTGGCCCAAACCTCGCGTACAAAATGTCCAAAGATTAATGCTCCAACTCATTTGAGTCTTTAGACTTTGGCGATACAGTGTGGAAACAGGCCCTTCGGCCCACCGAGTCCATGCCGACCAGCGATCACCCCGTACACTAGCATTATCCTACACGCCACGGACCATGTACAGTTTTTTTTAGACTAAAGGGCAGTCACGGTGGCGTTGCTGACTAATGCCCCTGTCCCACTTAGAAAACCTGAACGGAAACCTTTGGAGACTTTGCACCCCACCCAAGGTTTCTGTGTGGTTCCCGGAGGTTCCCGGAGGTTTTTGTCAGTCTCCCTACCTGCTTCCACTACCTGCAACCTCTGGCAACCACCTGCAACCTCCGGGAATCGCACGGAAACCTTGGGTGGGGCGCAAAGTCTCCAGAGGTTTCCGTTCAGGTTTCCGAAGTGGGACAGGGGCATTACAGCGAATGCAGCGCCGGAGTTCCGGGTTCGATCCCGACCACGGGCGCTGTCTGTGCGGAGTTTGTACATTCTCCCTGTGACCTGCGTGGGTTTTCTCCAAGTTCTTTGGTTTCCTCCCACACTCCAAAGACGTACAGGTTTGTAGGTTAATTGGCTTGGTATAAATGTAAATTGTCGCTGGTGTGTGTAGGATTGTGTTAATGTGCGGGGATCGCTGGTCGGTGCGGAGTCAGTGGGCCGAAGGGCCTGCTTCCACGCTGTATCTCCAAACTAATCTGAACTAAAGCCAATTAACCTGCAAACCTGTACATCGTCTTTGGAGTATGGGAGAAATCCAGAGCACTTGATCTGTAGGTTAATTGGCTTCGGTAAAGATTGTAAATTGTCCCTAGTGTGTCCGATAGTGGTCGTATACACGAATCGCTGGCCAGTGCGAACTCGGTGGGCCATAGGGCCTGTTTCCTTGCTGTACCTCTAAGATAAACTAAACACACCCATTTATACATAGTCCCATAATAATCAACATAATCCAAGAGTTGTTATCATAGTCAACATAATCAAAGGCTTAGGCAGGGAGGGACAGCAGATGCTAGTTTAGATAGACACAAAATGTAACTCAGCGGGACAGTCAGCATCTCTGGATAGAAGGAATGGGTGACATTTTGGGTCGACACCCTTCTTCAGACTGAGTCTCCAGTCAGAAAAAGGTCTCGAACCGGAATATCACCCATTCCTTCTCTCCAGAGGTACAGCTCGTCCCGCTGAGTTACTCCAGCATTTTGTGTCTATAATCAAAGACTTGTTCCAACCCCGATCATTCAGTTTTCTCTCTGCTCCCCTCAGGCAGGTGGTACAGAAACGTGTACAGATATGAGCATCATCAGACTCACGGGCCTGTCCCACTTACGCGACCTTTTCGGCGACTTGCTGGCACCCGTCATAGGTTGTTACAGATCGCCGAAAAATTTCAACCGGTTGAAAATCCAGCAGCGACCGGAACAAGGTGCGACTCTTTGGGCGACTACTCACGAACTTACAGGCTTCATGTCGTCAGGGTGTGGCCTGTATGGTCGTGAGTCGTCTCCTCAGTGGCCCAAAGAGTCGTAGCGTCTTTCTGGTCGCCGCTGGATTTTCAACATGTTGAACATTTTCGGCGACCTGCAACAGCCTAGGACAGGTGCCGGCAGTCACCGAAAAACTCGCGTAAGTGGGACAGGCCCATTAGGAAAGACTTATTCCCCTCTGTTATCAGGCTTCTGAACGGTCCCTCTATAAGCTAGGGTACTGTCCGATTCACCTAGTCCCCATTGTGGACATTGGACTTTGTTTCAAAATTCTTAAGGGGTTGGACAGGCTAGATGCAGGAAGATTGCTCCCGATGTTGGGGAAGTCCAGGACAAGGGGTCACAGTTTAAGGATAAGGGGGAAATCCTTTAAAATCGAGATGAGAAGAACTTTTTTCACACAGAGAGTGGTGAATCTCTGGAACTCTCTGCCACAGAGGGTAGTCGAGGCCAGTTCATTGGCTATATTTAAGAGGGAGTTAGATGTGGCCCTTGTGGCTAAGGGGATCAGAGGGTATGGAAAGAAGGCAGGTACGGGATACTGAGTTGGATGATCAGCCATGATCATATTGAATGGCGGTGCAGGCTCGAAGGGCCGAATGGCCTACTCCTGCACCTAATTTCTATGTTTCTATGTTTCTATGTTTGTGGAACTGTTGCACTAGGATGCTGACAAATATGTTCTGCATTCTGCAGCTTCCCCCTTTATCTTCCCCTTTGCTCTATCTATTGTACTTGAGTTGGCCTGTGTTGTAATTATGATTTTAAATAAATCATAGGAGCAACAGTGGGCCATTAAGGGCCATCGAGTCTACTGCGCCATCCAATCGTGGGTGATCCAACTTGGTTTGTTGGTTGATTGGCTTCAGTAATGATTGTAAATTGTCCCTGGTGTGTAGGACAGTGCGAGTGTATGGGGATCGTGGGTCAGCATGGACCTGGCGGGCCGAAGGGCCTGTTTCTGCGCAGTATCTCTAAGCTAAACGAGACTATTCTGGAGATAGACACAAAATGCCGGGGTGACTCAGTGGGGACAGGCAGCATCACTGGAAAGAACAAATAGACAATAACCAATAGACAATAGGTGCAGGAGTAGGCCATTCAACCCTTCGAGCCAGCACCACCATTCACTGATCATGGCTGATCATCCCCAATCAGAGTCTGAAGAAGGGTTTCGGCCCGAAACGTCGCCTATTTCCTTCGCTCCATAGATGCTGCTGCACCCGCTGAGTTTCCCCAGCAATTTTGTGTACCATCCCCAATCAGTACCCCGTTCCTGCCTTCTCCCCATATCCCCTGACTCCGCTATCTTCAAGAGCTCTCTCTTGAAAGTATCCAGAGGATCCAGTATCTAGAGAAACTGCCTCTGAGGCAGAGAATTCCACAGACTCACAACTCTCTGTGTGAAAATGGGTGACGTTTCAATAGACAATATCGGGTCGAGTCCCTTCAACTATTCTGGTCTGTTTTCATAGCGTGCAGAGCAAAGCTTGTTTTCGTACCTTGGTGCACATGGCAACAGTAAATGTAAATCTAAACCTGAACCTAAACCTAAATAATGTCTGCGCTGAACATGATGTCATATTAAATACGTCTATTCTGCCTGAACGTGATCCACATCCATCCAATCGCCGCATGTCCATGTGCCTAACTAAAAGTCTCTTAAGTACCACTCTCACTACCATTCTCCCCACCCAGGGTACACTTTCCGTTTACCCACCCCCTCTGCATAGAAAACGTGCCTAGTACATCTGGGTGGCGCAGCGGTAGAGTTGCTGCCTCACAGCGCCAGAGACCGCGGTTCCATCCCGACCACGGCTGCTTGCCTGCACGGAGTCTGTCCGTTCTCCCCGTGACCCGCGTGGGTTTTCTCCGGGATCTCCGGTTTCCTCCCGCACTCCCAAAGGCGTGCAGGTCTGTCGGTTAGTTGGCGGGCTAGTTTTAGTCTCAGTTTTAGAGATGCATCGCGGATACAGGCTCTTCGGCCCGGCCCGACCAGTGATCTGCGCACACTGACACTAACACGATTTGGGACGCCAGATGGCACAATAGGCTAAGTGTTCGGCTGGTAACCGGAAGGTAGCCGGCTCGAATCCCGCTTGGAGCGCATACTGTCGTTGTGTCCTTGGGCAAGACACTTCACCCACCTTTGCCTGTGTGTGAATGTGTGTGAATGTGTGTGAGTGATTGGTGGTGGTCGGAGGGGCCGTAGGCGCAGATTGGCAGCCACGCTTCCGTCAGTCTGCCCCAGGGCAGCTGTGGCTACAGAAGTAGCTTACCACCACCGAGTGTGACTGAGGAGTGAATGAATAATGCGATGTAAAGCGCCTTGAGTATTAGAAAGGCGCTATATAAATCCCATCCATTATTATTATCCTACACACACTGGGGGGGGGGGGGGGACACACACACGCACGCACGCACACACGCACACACACACACACACACACACACACACACACACACACACACACACACACACACACACACACACACACACACACACACACACACACACACTGCCAACCTGTACGTCTTTGGAGTGTGGGAGGAAGGCGAAGATCTCGGAGAGAACCCACGCAGGTCACAGGGAGAACGTACAAACTCCGTACAGACAGGAGCCGTAGTCGGGATCGAAACCTGGTCCTCGGCGCTGCAAGCGCTGTAAGGCGGGAACTCTACCGCCAGGCCACTGTGCCCCCCCCCCCCCCCTACCGCTGCGGGTAGAATTGTAAATTGTCCCTAGTACGTGTAGTATTAGTGTGCGGGGATCGCTGGGCGGCACGGCCTCGGAGGGGACGAAGGGCCAGTTTCCGTGCTCTATCTCCAAAACTAAAAACTGAAAAAAAACTAAATCTCCTTTAATCTTTCACCAAACTCAGTTCAAAGCTCTGGCCTCTAGTATGTGACGTTTGTACCCGGCATTTGGAAACTCTAACCTTGTGTCGGTGGTCACCAATAAGTCGATCAACGAGTGATGAAGTTCCCTTCTCCACCCACTGCCCCCACAATACCCGACTATACAAATGAAAGTGTTACGCTGAGAGCTATATCACACATACCAAGTTGGTCACATCGAAGGCAAGAACCTTAAACTGCAGCGATGATTTGTTTTGCAGCTGAGCTGTATAGTAGGCTCCTTGAGTTATGGTAAAGGCTCCTCTTAAGGTCTGGGCGGGCTGCGTGGTTGTGTTGTGGCTTTCTGCAAAACAGAAGGATAACACAAAATAAAGAATCGTGGGCGGCCTTGAGCCCCGTATCTGAGGAGGGATGTGCCGGCGCTGGAGTGGGTCCAGAGGAGGTTGCCGATGTTGGGGGGAGTCCAGAACCAGGGGCCACAGTTTAAGAATAAGGGGTGAGCCATTTAGAACGGAGACGAGGAAACACTTTTTCACACAGAGAGTTGTGAGTCTGTGGAATTCTCTGCCTCAGAGGGCGGTGGAGGCCGGTTCTCTGGATACTTTCAAGAGAGAGCTAGATAGGGCTCTTAAAGATAGCGGAGTCAGGGGATATGGGGAGAAGGCAGGAACGGGATACTGATTGGGGATGATCAGCCATGATCACATTGAATGGCGGTGCTGGCTCGAAGGGCTGAATGGCCTACTCCTGCACTTATTGTTTGTTGTCTATTGTGTACGAGAATGACAGTGGGAATGTCTGGGTTAACATACGATGAGCGTTTGACGGCACTGGGTCTGTAGTCGCTGGAGTTTAGAAGCATGAGGGGGCATCTCATTGAAACTTTCCGAATTGTGAAAGGCCTGGATAGATTGGATGCGGGGAGGATGTTTCCACTAGTGGGAGAGTCTAGGACCAGAGGCCATCGCCTTAGAATTAAAAGTTGTACCTTTAGAAAAGAAATTAGGAGGAATCTTTTTAGTCAGAGGGTGGTAAATCTGCGGGATTCATTGCCACAGACGGCTGTGGAGGCCAAGTCATTAGGTATTTTTAAGGCGGAGATTGACAGATTCTTGATTAGTACGGGTGTCAGGGGTTATGGGTAGAAGGCAGGAGAATGGGGCTGTCCCACTGTACCAGCTAATTCAAGAGCTCTCCCGAGTTTAAAAAAAAAATCAAACTCGTGGTAAGCACGTAGAATGTACGTAGCGGGTACGTCGGAGCTCGGGGACGTCTCTTAGCGGCTCGTAACGCTAACGCCAGGTACTCGGGAAACGGGGTAAGCTGGTGAAGACTCGTGAAGATTTTTCAACATGTTGAAAAATGTCCACGAGAGCCCCGAGTACCTGCGAGCGGCCATTACCGTAAATCTCCGAGTTCGAATCAGAGGAGACTCGGGAGAACTCTTGAATTAGCTCGTACAGTGGGACAGGCCCTTTAGGAAGAAGTAGAGATAGATCAGCCGTGATTGATGGGCGGAGTAGATGATGGGCCGAATGGCCACCCTCTGCTCCTATGACGTATGAACCTACGGAAATAAGACACTGAAACCATTAAAGATAATAATAATAATAATGGATGGGATTTATATAGCGCCTTTCTAATACTCAAGGCGCTTTACATCGCATTATTCATTCACTCCTCAGTCACACTCGTTGGTGGTAAGCTACTTCTGTAGCCACAGCTGCCCTGGGGCAGACTGACGGAAGCATGGCTGCCATTCTGCGCCTACGGCCCCTCCGACCACCACCAATCACTCACACACATTCACACACATTCACACACAGGCAAAGGTGGGTGAAGTGTCTTGCCCAAGGACACAACGACAGTATGCACTCCAAGCGGGATTCGAACCGGCTACCTTCCAGTCGCCAGCCGAACACTTAGCCCATTGTGCCATCTGTCGTCCCAAAGATGATTGACTTCAGCACTTGCGTTCCTTTAGGCAGGGACCCAAGTAGACTTTATACAGTACATTGTGATGGCTAACTAGCAACCAAGTCTGATGAATATATAACCCACTCATTCAATTCATTTGGGTCTAGGCTTATTATTGCCTGGGCAGTCGGATTCCCCATCTCAACAGCGGGGAAGATGAGAAGGAGAACTCAGGGGAGCAGTCAACGGGAAAATGAAGAAGAACCAGATGGGAGAGGAGGAATATTGGGAGTAGGCAGGCACGGGTTATTGATTGGGGATGATCAGCCATGATCACAATGAATGGCAGTGCTGGCTCGAAGGGCCGAATGGCCTCCTCCTGCAACTATTGTCTATTGTCTATTGTCTATTGAGTCCTGACAACATCCTCGCGAACACAGGTAACGTCCATGGAACCTTCCTATCCACGCACCTCAGTTTCAGTTTAGTCTATTGTCACGTGTACCGATGTACAGTGAAAAGCTTTTGTTGCTGAAAGACAAACCATGTTTGCAATCGAGGCGTTTACAGTGTATAGATACATGATAAGGGAATAACATTTAGTGCAAGGTAAAGCCAGCAATGCCCGTTCAAGGATAGTCCGAGGGTCACCAATGAGGTAGATAGTATTTCACAACAGCTCTCTGGTTGTGGTGGTTTAGAGATACAGCGCGGAAACAGGCACGTCGGCCCACCGGGTCCGCGCCGACCAGCGATCCCCGCACATTAACACCATCCTACACCCACTAG
The DNA here is from genome assembly GCF_010909765.2 of Amblyraja radiata. Lineage (NCBI taxonomy): Eukaryota > Metazoa > Chordata > Chondrichthyes > Rajiformes > Rajidae > Amblyraja > Amblyraja radiata. The sequence goes on from NC_045969.1 coordinate 3,995,017, forward strand.
GGACAATTTTTACATTGACACCAAGCCAATTAACCTACAAACCTGCACGTCTTTGGAGTGTGGGAGGAAACCGAAGATCTCGGAGAAAACCCATGCAGGTCACGGGGAGAACGTGCAAACTCCGTACAGACAGCGCCCGTAGTCGGGATCGAACCCGGGTCTCCGGCGCTGCATTCGCTGTAAGGCAGCGACTCTACCGCTGCGCCAACGTGACGGCCCTCAGGATGATTCAACGCCTCAAAATGTCCTCGTGATTTTCCCAAGATTCTAGCAGCGGCTTTTCCTTGCGCTTCCAACCCTCAGATCGCCTGGGTTTAGTGAGGACTCACCATTACATTGGGGCTGGTGGATCGCAAGCCATGCGATGGCAATAAGGCCGGCGCACACCGCCAGCTGAATGAGGAACAGGCTGGCGAGCAGGAGCTCGAACCTGCTGAACGCCCGTCTGTCTGCGGAGGTCCCCATGCCGGCGTTGCACGTGTAGAGAGGCCGCTGGCCGCACTCTGCTGTCGGCCGGTCAGCGCTGGAAGAGCATCAAGCAAGCAGTGGCTTCGCAGGTGAAAGCGGGCGGAGATGGTGAGCAGTTCCCATCAATTGGACTCTGGGCATTCACGCCCAAACTCATCAAGGGCACTTTGAACTCGGGTCCTCCGACCAATTGCAGCGTTCACAGGATGCAAGAGGTCAGAGAACGGAAAGATTCAAAGTCTTCCAAAAGGTGAGCTTATCTGTTGCAACATGCGCGGAAAGCAAGCAGTAAAAATGTTAATCATCAGCTACGCACCGTGGTCATCCGGAGAGGTGAGGTGCGTGCGTGCATCGATGCTAATCCTTCTCCAGTGTCCTAGCGACTTTAAATGTGAGGTTATCCACTTTGGTAGCAAAAACAGGAAGGCAGATTACTATCTCAATGGCGTCAAGTTGGGAAAAGGGGAAGTACAACGGGATCTGGGGGTCCTAGTTCATCAGTCTATGAAAGTAACCATGCAGGTACAGCAGGCAGTGAAGAAAGCGAATGGCATGTTGGCCTTCATGACGAGAGGAGTCGAGTATAGGACCAAAGAGGTCCTTCTGCAGTTGTACAGGGCCCTAGTGAGATCACACCTGGAGTATTGTGTGCAGTTTTGGTCCCCTAATTTGAGGAAGGACATTCTTGCTATTGAGGGAGTGCAGCGTAGGTTTACAAGGTTAATTCCCGGGATGGCGGGACTGTCATATGCTGAGAGAATGGAGCGGCTGGGCTTGTACACTCTGGAGTTTAGAAGGATGAGAGGGTATCTTATTGAAACATAAAAGATTGTTCAGGGTTTGGACACGCTAGAGGCAGGAAACATGTTCCCGATGTTGGGGGAGTCCAGAACCAGGGGCCACATTTTAAGAATAAGGGGTAAGCCATTTAGAACGGAGACGAGGAAACACTTTTTCACACAGAGAGTTGTGAGTCTGTGGAATTCTCTGCCTCAGAGGGCGGTGGAGGCCGGTTCTTTGGATACTTTCAAGAGAGAGCTAGATAGGGCTCTTACAGATAGCAGTCAGGGGATAAGGCAGTAACGGGGTACTGATTGGGGATGATCAGCCATGTTCAAATTGAATGGCGGAGCTGGCTCGAAGGGCCGAATGGCCTACTCATGCACTTATTGCCTATTGACGGTGGAGACAGACATGACTGTGGTGTTTTGGATCGACACATGGATAATGCAGGGAATGGAGGTGATATGCATCAGGTGCAGGCCGATATTGGCCGGTATTGCTACAACAAGAATCGGCCGGTAGAACTGAACGTAGCGGGCAAGTTGGGGACACCCGCCATTCCTGTCACTCCCATCACCCTGCCCCAAAATGGCTGATGTGGAGGAAGAGCCTCCTTCACAAAGCCCAGCCACTGTCTCCGCCTCCTCAAGCAACCAGACTAGCCTGGTGGGGAAAAGAAACGCAGCGAAAAGCACCACCACGTAAAGATGCCGAACCCAACCGAGGAACAGCCGCCACCTGGTCACAGGTGTGACTGGAAGATCCGGAGGTCCCTGGATAGGCTTCGTACCGGGATGGGTGGATGCAAGGCCAATATGAACACATGGGGCTGTGCAGATGTGGCAGTCACAGAATCCGAATGTGGAACATCTGTACAACTAGACAATAGACAATAGGTGCAGGAGTAGGCCATTCGGCCCTTCGAGCCAGCACCGCCATTCAATGTGATCATGGCTGATCATCCCCAATCGGTTCTCCGTTCCTGCCTTCTCCCCATATCACCTGACTCTGCTATCTTTAAGAACTCCGAGCGTCCATCCAGCCAACTGAGACAAAAGCACACTGGATGGCCACCAAGTGGTCACAGGAGTGGAGGGCAACCTCATCTCCATTACACAGCTACATCTCTTCACCAGATAAAAGGTGTCCAGGGTCTGACCTCCCCAGAGGAGCTTGGGTGAAGCTCAACAAACTTGGTACTGGAGTTGGGCGTTTCAACGCCAGCGTGTGGAGATGGGGGCTCCCTCCGCCAGAGCCCAGCCTGTGAATGCGGAGCAGAACAACAGACAGCCAACCATGTCATCTCTGGGTGCCCGCTCTACCACCCACCCAATGGAGCTCAGGGCCTGGCAGACATTGACGCCAACAGAGCCAACAACCTGGCTGCTCAACGCCCGGCTTGAGATCTAACTATTCCTTTGGTTTGTTTATGTTTCATTCGCAAGAAGAAGAAGAGGATCTGTGCAGTCCACGCCACACCTACTAAGATGCCCACTTCTTGGTGAACAATGCTGCCTGGAACATCTAACGGTGGCAACCGAGAAGGCTGTCCACTGTGTAAGAGCCTGGCCGAACATTTAGGGGTAACATGAGGGGGAACTTCTTTACTCAGAGAGTGGTAGCGGTGTGGAATGAGCTTCCAGTGGAAGTGGTGGCGGCAGGTTTGTTGGTATCATTTAAGAATAAATTGGATAGGCATATGGATGAAAAGGGAATGGAGGGTTATGGTATGAGTGCAGGCAGGTGGGACTAAGGGAAAAAAATTGTTCGGCACGGACTTGTAGGGCCGAGATGGCCTGTTTCCGTGCTGTAATTGTTATATGGTTATATGGTTATATGGTTATTTGAAACATAGATGATGGAAACGAAAGAAGAAGATAAGAGTTAGTTGTCTTCATGTTCAACACAGACATCGAAGTTCACTCCGAGGTTCAGTTTCAGTTTAGTTTATTGCCATACGTGTACCGAGGTACAATGAAAAGCTTTTTAGTTGCGTGCTATCCAGTCTGTGGAAAGACAATACACGATTACCATCGAGCCATTCAGAGTGTATAGATGCAGGATAAGGGAAGAACGTTCAGTGCAAGGTAAAGCCAGTAAAGTCCAATTAATGTTCAAGAAGGAACTGCAGATGCTGGAAAATCGAAGGTAGACAAAAATGCTGGAGAATCTCAGCGGGTGAGGCAGCATCAATGGAGCGAAGGAAATAGGCAACGTTTCGGGCCGAAACCCTTCTTCAGACTGATGCAGGGTGGGGGGGCAGGAAGAAGAAAGGAAGAGGAGGAGCCAGAGGGCTGAGGGAGAGCTGAGAAGGGGAGGAGATAGCAAGGGCTACCTGAAATTGGAGGTCAATGTTTATGCCGCTAGGGTGCAGGCTGCCCAAGCGGAATATGAGGTGCTGCTCCTCCAATTTCCGGTTGGACTCACTCGGGCCATGGAGGAGGCCCAGGACGGAAAGGTCGGATTCGGAATGGGAGGGGGAGTTGAAGTGCTGAGCCACCGGGAGATCAGGTTGGTTAATGCGAACCGAGCTGAGGTGTTCGGCGAAACGATCGCCAAGCCTACGCTTGGTCTCACCGATGTAGATCAGCTGACATCTAGAGCAGCGGATGCAATAGATGAGGTTGGAGGAGGTGCAGGTGAACCTCTGTCGCACCTGGAACGACTGCTTGGTCCTTGAATGGAATCGGGGGGAGGGGGGGGGGCGGGGGATAAAGTGACAAGTTTGGCATCTCTTGCAAGGGAAAGTGCCCGGGGAGGGTGTGGTGCAGGAGGGAAGGGAAGAATTGACCTGGGAGTTACGGAGGGAGAGGTCTTTGCGGAAAGCAGACGCGGGGGCGAGATGGGAAGATGTGGCGAGTGGTGGGGTCATGTTGGAGGTGGCGAAAATGACGGAGGACTATTTGTTGTATGTGGCGGCTAGTGGGGTGGAAGGTGAGAACTAGGGGGACTCTGCCCTTGTTCCGAGTGGGGGGGATGGGGAGAGAGAGCAGTGTTGCGGGGTATTGAAGAGAGTCCAATCTAAAGTCCAATTCATGGTGTGGCCAGTGGTGGGATCCCGTTGGAGGTGGCGAAAATGTTGGAGGATTATCTGTTGTATCTGTTGGATTATCTGACAACAGATAATCCTCCAACATTTTCGCCACCTCCAACGGGATCCCACCACTGGCCACATCTTCCCATCTCCTCCCCTTTCGGCTTTCCGCAGAGACTGCTCCCTCCGTAACTCCCTGGTCAACTCGTCCCATCCCACCCAAACCACCCCCTCTCCTGGCACTATTCCCTTGCAACCGCAGGAAGTGCTACACTTAATAATAATAATAATAATAATAATATAATCATAATATATTTTATTGTCATTAATAATAATAATAATAATAATGGATGGGATTTATATAGCGCCTTTCTAATACTCAAGGCGCTTTACATCGCATTATTCATTCACTCCTCAGTCACAGTCGGTGGTGGTAAGCTACTTCTGTAGCCACAGCTGCCCTGGGGCAGACTGACGGAAGCGTGGCTGCCAATCTGCGCCTACGGCCCCTCCGACCACCACCAATCACTCACACACATTCACACACATTCACACACATTCACACACAGGCAAAGGTGGGTGAAGTGTCTTGCCCAAGGACACAACGACAGTATGCACTCCAAGCGGGATTCGGACTGGCTACCTTCCGGCTCATTGCACATAAGTATGCAGCTTCCATCCGATGTCATGACATAAATAACTAATAAGATTTAGATTTAGATACCCCGAGAACATGGATTGTAAAAAGAACAGTAAAATAGACAAAACAGTTCAAACAGACTAAAGTGCAGATGTGTCTGTGCGACGTGACCATCCGAGGGAGACAGTCCAGGGAGGATGGGGGGCACTCAGCAGGGCCGGTTCAGAGCCGCTATAGCTTTGGGAATGAAGCTGTTCCTGAGTCTGGAGGTTTACCTCCCCCCTTCACTCCGTCCAAGGACCTACGCAGTCTTGCCAGGTGCGGCAGAGGTTCACCCGCACAACTCTACCGCTGCGCTATCGTGCCGCCTCATGTTATCCCGCTTTCATATCCACTCCCCACACACAGTGGCCAATTTACAGAGGGACAACTAACCTGGTTTAGTTTAGTTTAGAGATAGAGCATGGAAACAGATCCTTTTGCCCACCGAGTCCAGGCTAATCACCTGTTTACACTAGTTCCATGTTATCCTACTTACTCGTCCACTCCCTGCACCCGGGGCAATTCACAGGAGGTCGATTAACCTACAAACTCGCACGTCTTTGGGATGTGGGAGGAAAGTGGAACATAGAAACATAGAAACATAGAAAGTAGACGCAGGAGGAGGCCATTGAGCCCTTCGAGCCAGCACCGCCATTCATTGTGATCATGGCTGATCGTCCCCTATCAATAACCCGTGCCTGCCTTCTCCCCATATCCCTTGACTCCACTAGCCCCTAGAGCTCCATCTAACTCTCTCTTAAATCCATCCAGAGACTTGGCCTCCACTGCCCTCTGTGGCAGGGAATTCCACAAATTCACAACTCTCTGGGTGAAAAGGTTTTTTCTCACCTCAGTCTTAAATGACCTCCCCTTTATTCTAAGACTGTGGCCCCTGGTTCTGGACTCGCCCCGACATTGGGAACATTTTTTCCTGCATCTAGCTTGTCCAGTCCTTTTATAATTTTATATATATGTTTCTATAAGATCCTCCCTCATCCTTCTAAACTCCAGCACCAAGAGGAAACCCACGCGATCACAGGGAGAAGGTGCAAACTCCACACAGACAGCACCCAAGGTCAAGGGCCACATTATCACACAGAGGGTGGAGAGTTACATAGAAAGACCTGCCGGAAGAGGTACTTGAAGCAGGCACAATAACAAGATTTACGGGACATTTGGGCAGATGCATGGATAGGAAACGTTTAGTGGGATATGGGCCAAACGCAAGCTATTGGGATGACCTTAGATGGAGGCATGTTGGTCGAGATGTACAAGCTGGACTTGAGGACCTGTTTCTGCGCTGTTATACCCTATGAGAACCAAGGCTCCATTTTGGGGTGAATTCACAGTAGCGCAGCGGTAGAGTAGCTGTTTTATAGTGCCGGAGGCCCAGGTTCGATCCTGACTACGGGTGCTGTCTGCACGGAGTTTGTACGTTCTCCCTGTGACCTGCGTGGGTTTTCTCCGGGTGCTCCGGTTTCCTCCCACACCCTGAAGACGTGCTGGTCTGTCTGCAGGTTATTTGGCTGCTGTAACTTGTAAACTGTGTCCCCCTGGTGTGTGTGTGTGTGTGTGTGTGTGTGTGTGTAGGATAGTTCTAGTGTGCGGTGCGATGGCTGGTCGGCGCGCCGGTGGGCCTATTTCCGCGCTGTATCTCTAAAATCTAACGGGAAGTAAAACAATGGGAACCCTTTGAGCCAATTCGTGGGAGAATGCATTATTGTTTCAAATGGGAAGTGAAAGTGAAGGGAGCTTGAGTAGTGGGGACCAGTGGATTCGCATCTTAACAAAAGGAAGGACAACTTCCCGTTTAAAAATGCAATCTCACACCGCACAGAACCAGTGTATCTCCACTGCTTTTTGCTTGCGGAGATAGACCAACGTCAGGCTTTTTGCATTCCCGTACTTTACTTTAGAGGTACCGTGCAGAAACAGGCCCTTCGGCCCACCTAGCCCATGCTGGCCAGCGATCACCATGTGGACTAGGGGAACAGTTTAAAATTTTTACCGAAGCCAATTAACCGACAAACCTGCACGTCTTTGGAGTGTGGGAGGAAACCGGAGCACCCGGAGAAAATCCACGCAGGTCACGGGGAGAACGTACAAATTTCGTACAGACAGCGCCCGTAGTCAGGATCGAACCCGGGTCTCTGGCGCTGTAAAGCAGCAACTCTCCTGCTGCGCCACCGTGCCACCAAAATGTGTATGGTGATAGTCTTGCTTAGTTGTAGTTTAGTTTAGTTTAGAGATACAGCGCGGAAACAGGCCCTTCGGCCCACCGGGTCCGGGTCGACCAGCGATCCCCGCACATTAACACCATCCTACACCCACTAGGGACAATTTTTACTTTTACAAAGCCAATTAACCTACAAACCTGCACGTCTTTGGAGTCTCGGAGAAAACCCACGCAGGTCGCGGGGAGAATGTACAAACTCCGTACAGACAGCGCCCGTGGTCGGGATCGAACCCGGGCCTCCGGTGCCGCCTTCGCTGTAAGGCAGCAACTCTACCGCTGCGCCACGGTGACCGCCCCCAAACGAGTATGCAAATAAGTATAGATAGACACAAAGTGCTGGAGTAACTCAGTGGGACAGGTAGCACCTCTGGGAAAAAGGAATAGGTGACGTTTCAGGCTGAGACCCTTCTTCAGACCCTTGGTGCATGTGATAATAAATAAACCATTGAGCAACCCCTAGGTACACAAAAATGCTGGAGAAACTTAGCGGGTGCAGCAGCATCTATGGAGCTATCTCCTTTAAACTTGTCTCCTTCCAGACAATAGACAACAGGTGCAGGAGTAGGCCATATGGCCCCTCGAGCCAGCACCGCCATTCACTGTGATCGTGACTGATCATCCCCAATCAGTACCCCGTTCCTGCCTTCTCCGCATATCCCCTGACTCAACTAACTTTAAGAGCTCTATCTAACCCTCCCTTGTAAGCATCCAGAGAATTGGCCTCCACTGCCTTCTGAGGCAGAGAATGCCACAGATTCACAACCCTCTGTGTGAAAAGGTTTTTCCTCACTTCCGTTCTAAATGGCCGACCCCTTATTCTTAATCTGTGACCACTGGTTCTGGACTCCCCCCAACATTGGGAACATGTTTCCTGCCTCTAGCGTGTCCAAACCCTTAATAATCCTATCTGTTCCAATAAGATCCCCTCTTATCCTTCTGAACTCCATCCTTCTAAACGTCTGAAGAAGGGTTTCGGCCCGAAACGTTGCCTATTTCCTTCGCTCCATAGATGCTGCCGCACTCCAGCATTTTTGTGTACCTTCGATTTTCCAGCATCTGCAGTTCCTTCTTAAAAACATTGGGCAACCCCTTGCCTGCTTGCTATCGTTTCACAACCTGTGACCTCAATAACGCAAGCCGATAAGCCCCAAATCACTTATAAATGATGTAAACAGTTATGGAACCAAGATGGAATGCAGTGCCACCCAGTTAATGAGATCTTGTCACGTCACCATGTCTCCACTTTGCATCTCAACCCGAAACGTCACCCATCCCTTTTCTCCAGAGAAGCTGCCTGTCTCGCTGAGTTACTCCAGCTTTTTGTGTCTATCTTCTATATAAACCAGCGTCTGCAGTTCCTTCCTGCATTCTCCACTTTGCATTCTGTGGGAAAGTCAGTGTTAATGCATTTAGTGTTAATGCATTCAGTGTTAGTGCTTGCCTCCTACGCATTCCTTGAAATACCTTTGGTTAAAGTGCCATTGCTTTAACCACCTCCATTCAAAGTGCTGGAATTCCCATCCGAAGCCTCTCCACCCATCCTCCTCTCGCTCCAGCTTCAAGTCAAAAAGGCATCACATTCCTCGAGCTGACTGCTCTATCTAACTGCCAGACACAAGGAACTGCAGATGTTGGTTTACAAAAAAAGCGGCCACAGATGTGCTGGAGTAACTCGGCGGGTCAGGCAGCAACTCTGGAGAACATGTTAGAAGAAGGGTCCAGACCCAAAGCGTTGCCCATTCCATGTTCTCCACAGATTAGTTTAGTTTAGGAAGGAACTGCAGATGCTGGTTTGACAATAGACAATAGACAATAGGTGCAGGAGTAGGCCATTTGGCCCTTCGAGCCAGCACCGCCATTCAATGTGATCATGGCTGATCATCCCCAATCAGTACCCCGTTCCTGCCTTCTTCCCATATCCCCTGGCTCTGCTATTTTTAAGAACCCTATCAAGCTCTCTGTTGAAAGCATCCAGAGAACCTGCCTCCACCGCCCTCTGAGGCAGAGAATTCCACAGACTCACAACTCTCTGTGAGGAAAAGTGTTTCCTCATCCCTGTTCTAAGTGGCTTACCACTTATTCTTAAACTGTGGCCCCTGATTCTGGACTCCCCCAACATCGAGAACATGTTTCCTGCCTCTAGTGTGTCCAAGCCCTTAACAATCTTATATGTTTCAATGAGATTTCCTCTCATCCTTCTAAACTCCAGAGTGTAAAAGCCCAGCCGCTCCATTCCATCAGCATATGACAGTCCCACCATCCCGGGAATTAACCTTGTAAACCTACGCTGCACTCCCTCAATAGCAAGAATGTGCCAAAGATTGACCCAATCTTACAGCAAATGCACGCGCCGGAGACCCGGGTTCGATCCCGACTACGACTGCTGTCTGTACGGAGTTTGCACGTTCTCCCCATGACCGTGTGGGTTTTATCCGAGATATTCGGTTTCCTCCCACACTCTAGGTTTGTAGGTTGATTGGCTTGGTACAAGTGTAAAGTGTCCCTCGTGCGTGTAGGATAGTGTTAATGTGCGGGGATCGCTGGTCGGTGCGGACTCGGTGGGCCGAAGGGCCTGTTTCCGCACTATATCTCTGAACTAAAATACTGGAGTAACTCAACGGGGCAGGCAGCATCTCTGGGGAGAAGGAATGGGCGACGTTTCAGGTCGGGACCCTTCTTCAAATTGAGAGTATGAGTCTGAAGAAGGGTCTCGACCCGAAACGTCACCCATTAGTTACGGGCGATCGTTGATCTACGCGGTCTCAGTGATACGGAATGCCGGTTTCTGTGGTGTATCCCTAAACGAAACTAAACCAAACTAAATTAAACTTAATCAAACTAAACTGTAAACGAAACTTAAATTTAAATTGCTGACTACCATGTGATTTTAATTTGCATTCTTTGTGGTACTAGTTTAGATTACTTGTCATCTAATCCAAATCTCACAGGGCTTGAGGCCATTCAGCCCTTTGCAACTATCCCAGATCCTTGAAGCAATCAGATTAGTCCCAGTGTCCCGATCCCCCGGTGCAACATGGTGTTTCAATAGACAATAGGTGCAGGAGTAGGCCATTCGGCCCTTCGAGCCAGCACCGCCTTTCAATGTGATCATGGCTGATCATCCCCAATCAGTACCCCGTTCCTGCCTTCTCCCCATATCCCGTGACTCCGCTAATTTTAAGAGCCCTATCTAGCTCTCTCTTGAAAGCATCCAGCGAATCCGCCTCCACCGCCCTCTGAGGCAGAGAATTCCACAGACTCACCACTCCCTGTAAGAAAAAGTGTTTCCTCGTCTCCATTCTAAATGGCTAACTCCTTATTCTTAAACTGTGGCCCCTGGTTCTGGACTCCCCCAACATTGGGAACATGTTTCCTGCCTCTAGCGTGTCCAAACCCATAACAATCTTATATGTTTCAATAAGATGCCCTCTCATCCTTCTAAACTCCAGAGTGTACAAGCCCAGCTGCTCCATTCTCTCAGCATATGACAGTCCTGCCATCCCGGGAATTAACCTTGTAAACCTACGCTGCACTCCCTCAATAGCAAGAATGTCCTTCCTCAAATGAGGGGACCAAAACTGCACACAATACTCCAGGTGTGGTCCCACTAGGGCTCTGTACAACTGCAGAAGGACCTCTTTGCTCCTATATTCGATTCCTCTTGTTATAAAGGCCAGCATGCCATTCGCTTTCTTCACTGCCTGCTGTACCTGCATGCTTACTTTCCATTTCTTTTTTGCCACCTGTGTGGTTTACTGTGCTATCTGCTTCCATCACATGACATGGAGCACCTGTAGTGCAGCGGTAGAGTTGCTGCCTTACAGTGAATGCAGCGGCAGAGACCCGGGTTCGATCCTGACTACGGGTGCTGTCTGTACGGAGTTTGTACGTTCTCCCCATGACCTGAGTGGGCTTTCTCCGAGAGCTTCGGTTTCCTCCCACACTCCAAAGACGTGCAGGTTTGTAGGTTCGGTAGCACTGTAAATTGTCCCTGGCGTGTGTAGCAACAGTATTAGTGTGCGCTGGTCGGCATGGACTCAGTGGGCCGAAGGACCTGTTTCCGTGCTGTATCTCTAAAGTAAAAACTAAACTTAACATAGAACAACATAGAACTCCATAGATGCTGCTGCACACGCTGAGTTTCTCCAGCATTTTTGTGTACCTTCGATTTTCCAGCATCTGCAGTTCCTTCTTAAACACATAGAACAACATCCGTTCCTTCCCTCCAGAGATGCTGCCTGTCCCGCTGAGTCACTCCAGTTTTTTGTGTCTATCTTCGGTTTAAACCCAGCATCTGCAGTTCCTACATATTCATTGGGGTACTGATTGGGGATGATCAGCCATGATCAAATTGAATGGCGGTGCTGGCTTGAAGGGCCGAATGGCCTACTCCTGCATTGTCTACGTACATAGTACGATACAATACAGGAACACCACCTCATATTTCACTCGGGCAGCTTTCAACCCAGCCGTGCGAATATTAATTTTTCTCATTTCCGGGTGCTCCGGTTTCCTCCCACATTCCAAAGACGTGCGGGTTTGTAGGTTACTCGGCTCTCTGTAAATTGCCCCTGATGTGTGGGGAGTGGATGCAAAAGGTGGGATAACTTAAGATGAATGAATGGATGAATAAGTTTATTGGCCAAGTAATCACATACAAGGAATTTGCCTTGGTGCTCCGCCCGCAAGCGACAACATGACATACAGTCTGAAGAAGGGTCTCGACCCGAAAAGCCACCCATTCCTTCGCTCCATAGATGCTGCCTCACCCGCTGAGTTTCTCCAGCATTTTTGTCTACCTTCAATTTTTCCAGCATCTGCAGTTCTTTCTTAAACACATGACATACAGTGACAGGAATGACACATAAAATATTAAACATTAATAATAAAACATTATCGATTAAATATGTGAATTAAATAAAATACCAGAGCAAACGGAGGCTACAGGTTTTTGGTTGTTGAGTAGAGCTACCACTCGTGGATAAAAACTGTTTTTATGTCTGGCTGTGGCAGCTTTGACAGTCCGGAGTCGCCTTCCAGAGGGAAGTGATTCAAAGAGTTAGTGGACAGGGTGAGAGGGGTCAGAGATGATCTTACCCGCTCGCTTCCTGGCCCTTGCAGTGTACAGTTCATCAATGGAGGGAAGGTTGCACTGGTGTGATCGGGTGATTTCACACACTAGTGTGAAACTAGTGTGAACGGGTGATCGATGGTCAGTGTGGACTCGGTGGGCCGAAGGGCCTGTATGCATGCTGTCTCGAAACTGAACTAAATAATCACCAATAGCACGCGGCTAATCTGGCATCACCATAGACCCAGGAGATAGACACAAAATGCTGGTGTTACTCAGCAGATCAGGCAGCATCTCTGGAGAGAAGGAAATTGCTAACGTAGGGATTCCAAGAGTGAAACTATTCACTTGCACAACCCAGCGGGTATGAATATCAATTTCTCTAATTTCAAGAAACCCCTCTCTCGACCCCTCCCTCACCCTAGTCGTCGAACTAGTTTCAGTTCCTATCCCTTCGTTGTCACCTCTTCCACAGCCAACAATGGACCATTGTGGGCTCCTTGGTCATCGGTGCCGGCTCTGATTTGTACTGTACCTTTTCATACCTCTAGTTTCTCTCTCCCCTGACTCTCAGTCTGAAGAAGGGTCTCGAGCAGAAACGTCACCCATTCCTTCTCTCCAGAGGTGCTGCCTGTCCCGCTGAGTTACTCCAGCGTTTTGTGTCTATCTTCATAAATCAGTATCTGCAGTTCCTGCTTACACAGGAACAGGCACTTTGGCCTCTAAACTCCATGCCAAGTTAAACTAATCTCCTCTGGAAAAGAGGGGACAGGGGGTGGGGCGAAGAAAAGGGGGAAGGGAGTCGGGGAGGGGAAGGGTGAGGGGGAAGAGAGGGGGAGGGGTGGAAGAAAGGGGGAGGGGGAGCGGGGGGAGGGGAGAGGAGGGGAAGGGGGGAGGAGGGTGGAAAGGCGGGAAGGGGGAAGTGGGGGGGGAGGGGGAAGAGAGGAGGGAGAGAGGAGAGAAAGGGGAGAGAGGGAGAGTGGAGGGGAGAGAGGGAGAGATGGAGGGGAGGAGAGAGGGGGAGGGGACGGGAGAGAGGGAGAGGGGAGGGGAGGAGAGAGGGGGATGGGAGAGAGGGAGAGATGGAGGGGAGGAGAGAGGGGGAGGGGACGGGAGAGAGGGTGAGGGGAGGAGATATAGGGAGACGGAAGAGAGGGAGAGGGAAGAGAGGGAGAGGGAAGGGAGAGGGGGAGAGGAAAGGGGGGAGAGGAGAGGGAGGGAGAGGAGAGGGGGGAGAGGAGGATGGGAGAGGAAGGAGAGAGGGAGGAAGGAGAGAGGGAGGGAGGAGAGTTTAGGGGGGAGAGGGAGAGGGAGGGGAGAGGGAGAGGAGAGGGAGAGGGGGGGGGAGGAAGGGGGGAGAGAGGGAGAGAAGGAGAGAAGAGGAAGGGGGGGGGAGGAAGGGAGAGAAAATGATGGAAATAGAGATGAGAATGAAGGTGAGCTTGGGCAGGGATGAAGGAGGAGCGGGAGGAGGCGGTCATTGAGGTTTGCCTCCGCCCATTGGACATGATGGTTGGTTGGAACAGATGCCAAACAGCCAGCAGCTGCAGAGGGTAAACAGGCTGGACGAGAGAGAGACAGACAGAGAAACATTCTGTTTATGCTCTTGGTACCAGTCTCACCTGGTGTCCCTGCATCCTGCGCTCTGCTGTCCATTGGTGAAGGCAACCAAGCATCATTTTTGTTTAAAAAAAAAAAAATTCCCATATAGTTTTCTTTTCTTTCCTTTCCCCCAAAATTTCTACCCTCTGCTTAAAAATACTTCAATTGCCACATTGCTGAGTCTGTGTGCGGGTGAGTTCTGTCATTTCTCTTTATTCTTTAGAGGTCTTTGTGTGGGAAAGGGGTCGATGCGTTGTTACCGACCCAGAGGAACAATCTCTTGGCAAACGTTGCAAGAGAAGGAAACGCTGCCTACCCTTTCATCACCCGTCTCTTCGATAAGCCAACGTTTAAATCAGTGTTGATTGTCTCCTCTTGGACCCAATCCCTGCACATTTGTTGTTTAAAATAAAGTTTCTTGCAAAAAAAAAAAAAGCTTAAAATTGTATCTTAAAAATCCGAGGCGTCACATCGAGGTGAGTTCATCTTCCAATACAGTTAGCTAGCGCACTCTGTATTAATAGACCTTGTTCATCTCATCAAAGCATTGTTAATAATAATATATTTTTTAAAGTCATCACGATTTTGTGCATTGTTTGCAGATCTTTTTTTCTCTTGTGTTTTGCATTTTCTGTTTTGATGCAACGTTAAAGTGTTGAATAGTTTGTAGGATTTTGGAAATCGGCTCTGATTATTGTTAGTAGGATAACCACTCCATCACTGCTATTGGTTTGGTTTTCATTGACCGAAAGTAACCCCCGCTTATTTTTCTTTTAACCGCAAGGGGGGCAGAACTGAGCAACTGGAAAATGCTGCCAACGTTGATGTAATAATGTTTACTGTAATCAATATTAAACAAGGAATGATATTGCAAAACAATATTTAATGCTGTATTTATCCCCTTGTAGCTTCAAACCCCCCAACCCTATTCTAAAGAGGTTGAGAAGCAAATGTGAGAGATACAAGGAACTGCAGATGCTGGTTTACACAAATAAAGTGCTGGAGTAACAACCACAGAGTTCTTTCAGTATTTTTTTAAAGCAGAGATAGACAGGTTCCTGATTAGTACGAAGTAAGAAAGTCTGAAGAAGGGTCTCCACCCGAAACGTCACCCATTCCTTCTCTCCAGAGATGCTGCCTGTCCAGCTGAGTTACTCCAGCATTTTTGCTTTTTTAACCAGCATCTGCAGTTCCTTCCTGCACAGGGTGACAAAGGTTACAGGGGGGGGAAGGCAGGAGAATGGGCTTCAGTGAGCGGTAGAATCCCAGAGTTGCAGTAGAGAATTAAAAAAATGGGTATAGTATAGATAGCACATGCTTGGTGGGCCGAAGGGCCAGTTTCTAAGCTATGTGACTCTAATTAAATAAATACCTGATTGATTCCAGCGTGTGGCAAGAAATAAACTGCTGGAGGACATAAAGTGCTGGAGTAACTCAGCGGGTCAGGCAGCATCTCTGGAGAACTTGGATAGGTGACGTTTTGGGTCTTCAGATATCAACAATCCTTGGTCTCTAGAGATGCTCCCTGACTCGCTGAGTTATTCCAGTATTTTGTGTCCTCTTGTGTCAACCAACATCTGGAGTTACTTGTTGCTGGGGGAAACTTAGCGGGTCGGGCAGCATCTGTAGAGGGAAATGAAGAGTCAATGTTTCGGATCGAGACCCAACCTCTAGATTCTTGCATGCAGTCTCTGAACAAAGTCAATGGGTCACAAGATAGACACAAAGTGCTGGAGGAAGTTGGTGGGCCAGGCAGCATCTCTGGAGAAAAAGGATGGGTGACGTTTCAGGTCAGAACCCTTCTTCCCACCAAAGATAGACACTGCAGCGGAGTTACTCCAGCATTTTATGTCTATCTTTGGTATAAACCAGCATCTGCAGTTCCTCCCTGTAGATCAAATGGGTCAAGAGACCATGAGTACCGGGAATGGTCGAGAAATGTCTTAAAATTCTAAACAAACTATGCTACCGTTAGACAGCTGTGGAGGCCAAGTCACAGGGTGATGCTGAGTAGAAACAGGCCCTTCGGCCCAACTTGCCCACACCGGCCAACATGTCCCAGCTGCACTAGTCCCACCTGCCTGCGTTTGGGCCATATCCCTCCAAGCCTGTTCTATCTAGCTGTTTATTTTCAAATGTTGGGATAGTCCTTGGGTACTGATTGTGGATGATCAGCCATGATCACATTGAGTGGCGGTGCTGGCTCAAAGGGCCAAATGGCCTACTCCTGCACCTATTGTCTATTGTCCCTGCTTTGATTACCACCTCAGCCAGCTTGTTCCATACACCCGCCACCCTTTATGTGAAATTGATATTTTTAAGGCAGGGATAGGAAGATTGATGATTAGTACGGGTGTCAGGGGTTATGGGGAGAAGGGAGGAGAATGGGGTTGAGAGGGAAAGTTAGATCCGCCAGGATTGAATGGCGGAGGAGAGTTGATGGGCCGAATGGCCTAATTCTACTCCTATTACTTGTGAACTTATAAATTGTCCCGAATGGCCTGATTCTGCTCCTAGAACTTAGGCACCTTTGAATCTTAAGAAGTACGTTGATCCTAATCGAGGGTTAGCTAGAGAGAGAGTTAGATTGGGCTCTTAAGAGAGAGTTAGATTGGGCTCTTAAGAGAGAGCTGGATAGGACTGTTAAGAGAGAGCTGGATAGAGCTCTTAAGAGAGCTAGATTGGGCTCTTAAGAGAGAGTTAGATTGGGCTCTTAAGAGAGAGTTAGATTGGGCTCTTAAGAGAGTTAGATTGGACTGTTAAGAGAGAGCTGGATAGAGCTCTTAAGAGAGCTAGATTGGGCTCTTAAGAGAGAGCTGGGTAGGGCTCTTAAGAGAGGGCTAGATAGGGCTCTTAAGAGAGGGCTAGATAGGGCTCTTAAGGATAGCGGAGTCAGGGGATATGGGGAGAAGGCAGGAACGGGGTACTGATTGGGGATGATCAGCCATGATCACATTGAATGGCGGTGCTGGCTCGAAGGGCCGAATGTCCTACTCCTGCACCTATTGTCTATTGTCTTGTTGCCGTTGCAGAAGGGATGGCGGATGGCAAGTCCGTGTGCGTCTCCGTCGACGAGGTGGTCTCCAACGGTACGGCGGCCCGGCAGGTCCCCCTCTTCCAGGGGCACCTGAAGAAAGTGGAGAACAAGGTGATGGACCCACACCGCTTCTCCTACCTGCCCAAGAGACTGGCCGTGTCCATCGAGTTCCAGGACCTGTCCTACTCCGTCTCCGAGGGCCCCTGGTGGAAGAAGAAAGGTATGGACATTAGGTGGGCGCAGAAAAGCTGGAGTAACTCAGCGGGACAGGCAGCATCTCTGGAGAGAAGGAATGGGCGCCGCCCATTCCTTCTCTCCAGAGATGCTGCCTGTCCCACTGAGTTACATCAATCTTCGGTTTAAACCAGCATCTGCAGTTCCTTCCGACACAATGGACTGTGGATGTTTAGTGCTGGGGTTGGACTGAGCTGGATGGACGTGGGATGCGACAGTGGGAAGTAGGAATATTGGATTCCCAACCCACTCTCAACTAATTACTGGTAGTCACAAGATGCTGGAGTAACTCAGCGGGACAGGCAGCATCCATGGAGAGAAGGAAACATAGAAACATAGACAATAGGTGCAGGAGTAGGCCATTCGGCCCTTCGAGCCTGCACCGCCATTCGATATGATCATGGCTGATCATCCAACTCAGTATCCCATCCCTGCCTTCTCTCCATACCCCCTGATCCCTTTAGCCACAAGGGCCACATCTAACTCCCTCTTAAATATAGCCAATGAACTGTGGCCTCAACTACCTTCTGTGGCAGAGAATTCCACAGATTCACCACTCTCTGTGTGAAAAATGATTTCTCATCTCGGTCCTAAAAGACTTCCCCCTTATCCTTAAACTGTGACCCCCTAGTTCTGAACTTCCCCAACATCGGGAATAATCTTCCTGCATCTAGCCTGTCCAACCCCTTAAGAATTTTGTACGTTTCTATAAGATCCCCCCTCAATCTTCTGAATTCAAGCGTGTACAAGCCGAGTCTATCCAGTCTTTCTTCATATAAAAGTCCTGCCATCCCAGGAATCAGTCTGGTGAACCTTCTCTGTACTCCCTCTATGGCAAGAATGTCTTTCCTCAGATTAGGAGACCAAAACTGTACGCAATACTCCAGGTGTGGTCTCACCAAGACCCTGTACAACTGCAGTAGAACCTCCCTGCTCTTATACTCAAATCCTTTTGCTATGAAAGCTAACATACCATTTGCTTTCTTCACTGCCTGCTGCACCTGCATGCCTACTTTCAATGACTGGTGTACCATGACACCCAGGTCTCGTTGCATCTCCCCTTTTCCTAATCGGCCACCATTCAGATAATAGTCGACTTTCCTGTTTATGCCACCAAAGTGGATAACCTCACATTTATCCACATTATACTGCATCTGCCATGCATTTGCCCACTCACCCAACCTATCCAAGGAATGGGTGACGTTTCGGGCCGTTAAAGCTCCGAGTGCCCGGGAGATCATGTAGGATGCTCAGCACATTTAATGCCCCTGTCCCACTTAGGAAACTTAGGTGAGTGGGGGAACACAGATAGAATGTTGTCAGAGACAGTAAGACTGCATCTCTGGAGGACATGGATAGGTGACATTTCTAAAGACTGAAGAAAGGTCACCTATCTCCAGAGATGCTGCCTGACCTGGTGTGTTACTCCAGCACTTTGATTCTTTTTTTTTGGTAAAACAGCATCAACTGTTCCTTGTACCTACAGTGTCATTAAAAAAAAAAAAGAAAATCAGCCTACGTACTGTTCCGTTCAGTTAGTTTATTGTCACGTGTACCGAGGTACACTAAAAAGCTTTTGTTGCTTGCTGACCAGTCAGCGGAAAGACATTACATGATTACAATTGAGCCATTCACAGTGTACTGGTACATGATAAGGGAATAACGTTTAGTGCAAGGCAATGCCCAATCAAAGATAGTCCGAGGGTCACCAATGAGGTAGATAGTAGTTTAGCACTGCTCTCTGGTTGTGGTAGGATGGTTCAGTTGCCTGATTACAGCTGGGAAGAAACTGTTCCTGAATCTGGAGCATGTGCGTTTTCACACTTCTGTACCTTTCTGCGCCGACCTTTGATCCCCGTTACACTAGCACACGTTACACACTCGGGATAATTTATACAATTTTTACTGAAGCCAATTGAACCTACAAACAATAGACAATAGGTGCAGGAGTAGGCCATTTGGCCCTTCGAGCCAGCACTGCCATTCAATGTGATCATGGCTGATCATCCACAATCAGTACCCCGTTCCTGCCTTCTCCCCGTATCCGCAGACCGCTATTTTTAAGAGCCCTATCTAGCTCTCTCTTGAAAGCATCCAGAGAACCCGCCTCCGGCGCCCTCTGAGGCAGAGAATTCCACAGACTCGCAACTCTCTGTGTGGAAAAAGTGTTTCCTCGTCTCCGTTCTAAATGGCTTACCCCTTATTCATAAACTGTGGCCCCTGGTTCTGGACTCCGCCAACATCGGGAACATGTTTCCTGCCTCTAGTGTGTCCAAACACTTAATAATCTTATATGTTTCAATAAGATCCCCCCCCCCTCTCATCCTTCTAAACCTGCACATCTTTGTAGTGTGGGGGGGAAACCGGAGCATCCGGGGAAAACCCACATGGTCAAGGGGAGAACCTGCAAACTCCGTACAGACAGCACCCGTAGTCGTGATCGAACCCAGGTCTCTGGCGCCGTGAGGCAGCAACTCTACAGCTGCGCCACCGTGCTGCCCCTTGGCTCAAACTCCCTCACTCCCACACCCTGTCACCCAATCTTCTGACTGTCTTTGACATCATTAGTATTTTTCTCATCGCTCCCAGAATCTTCACAGCGCTGGGGTTCGATTGAGCTGGATAGGAGACGGATGTGACATTAATGAAGAAAGAATGTTGGGCACGAGATTCCCAACCGGCTCTCAACTAATAGACACCGAATGCTGGAGTAACTCAGCGGGACAGGCAGCATCTCTGGATAGAAGGAATGGGCGACGTTTCAGGTCGCGACCCTTTTCCAGTCTCGACCCGAAACGTCACCCATTCCTTCTCTCCAGAGACGCTGCCTGTCCCGCTGAGTTACTCCAGCATTCGGTGTCTATTATCGGTTTAAACCAGCATCTGTAGTTCCATCCTGCACCATTTGCAAGTAATTATTGTTTTGTCAGGGCGGCACTGGTGGGGCAGCGGGTAGAGCCACTGCCTCATAGCCCCAGGGACCCCGGTTCAATCCTGACCTCGGGTGCTGCCTGTGTGGAGTTTGTTCTTCCCGTGACTGCGTGGTTTTTCCTCACAAATCCCAAAGACTTGCCTGTTTGCAGGTTAATTGGCCTCGGTGTGAAATGTTTCAGTTTCAGTTTAGTTAATTGTCACGTGTACCGAGGTACAGTGAAAAGCTTTTAGTTGCGTCCTGACCAGTCAGCGGAAAGACAAAACATGATGAATGAGAGAGTGGGATAACACAGAGCTAGTGTGAACGAGTGATCGATGGTCGGCACGGACTTGGTGGACTGAAGGATCAGTTTCCTTCCACACTGCAAAGACATAAAGGATTGCTCGTTAATTGGCTTCGGTAAAATTGTAAATGGTCCCTAGTGTGTGTAGGATAGTGATCGTGTGCGGGGGTCGTTGGTCGGCGCGGACTCGGTGGTCCCAAGGTCCTGTTTCCGCACTGTGTCTCTAAAATAAACATGTCTGTTTTAGATTGAAGATAGAAACAAAAAGCTGGAGTAACTCAGCAGGACAGGCAGCATCTCTGGAGAGAAGGAATGGGTGACGTTTCGGGTCGAGACCCTTCTTCATTCTGTTTTAGATTATTGTCCCTGCCAGATCTCGGGTCTGTTGCTTCTCGCATCATTCTAAAAATAAGAGCTGGTACCAAAGGCATCTTCTAATCTGGGAGGGATCGATGCTGTAATCAGGTGCAGTGCAGCATAAATGCATCATCGCAGCTGCTAGCGAGGTTACAAGCGGGCAGTGTACGATAGTTACCCTCCCGATATGCTCAACACCCACTGATTGGCTTCATCCCTGTTGCCGGGGCGAAGAGAAGCAGCGATGTATTTTGGGAGGAGAGGGGTTTGATGTGGAGGACAAGCGTGTGTGTCTGTGTGTGTGTGTGTGTCTCTCTGTGTGTGTGTCTCTGTGTGTGTGTGTCTCTCTGTGTGTGTGTGTGTGTGTCTGTGTGTCTCTGTGTGTGTGCGTATGTCTCTATAACTGTGTGTGTGTTTCTGTGTGTGTGTGTCTCTCTCTCGGTGTCTGTGTGTGTGTGTGTGTGTGTGTGTGTCTCTGTGTGTGTGTGTATGTCTCTATAACTGTGTGTGTGTTTCTGTGTGTGTGTCTCTCTCTCTCGGTGTCTGTGTGTGTTTACGTGTGTGTTTCTGTGTGTGTGTTTGTGTCTCTGTCAGTATGTGTGTCTGTGTGTGTGTGTGTCTCTCTCTGTCAGTGTCTCTCTCTCTCTGTCAGTGTGTGTGTCTCTTTATGTTTCTGTGTGTGTCTCTGTGTCAGTGTGGAATAGAGATGGGGAGACAGAGAGGGGGAGACAGAGAGAGTCAGACAGAGACACAGGGACCTGCTGTTATGACCAGCAGGATTAATGGAACTGGGTGCCTGCATCTGTGAAACAGTGCACAACACTATTAGCCAGTCTGAAGGTCTCCACCCCAAACATCACCCATTCCTTCTCTCCAGAGATGCTGCCTGTCCCGCTGAGTTACTCCAGCTTTTTGTGTCTATCTTCGGTTTAAACCGGCAGCTGCAGTTCCTTCCTGCACACATCCAGCATGACAGGGGTTGATTCCAGCCCTGTGTTGCGCCCAGCCCTGTATCTGCTTGTCTCTCACGCACACAGGAGTTCCTGCAACACTCTCTCCCATGCTCCTATTTTTATAAATTATTAATACAAATTCCGATTTATTTAAATCCCTAATCTGCTCGTCTTTCAAATTTCTGGAAAATTAACCAGTATCTCTGATGTGTACATAAAATATGTAATGGCGATGGAATATACAATATGAATGATATTTCTTTTGGTGTCATCCTTGCGGTGAAGGTGAGTCGTGGTATTGCACGGATATCTACAAGGCAGGTGGTGTTTGGAGAGTGCTGGAGGAACTCAGTGGGTCGGGCAGCATCTGTGATGATAATAATAATACACCTTATTGTCATTGTATATACATACAACAACGTTTCAATACACAATAGACAATAGGTACATGCCCTTCGAGCCAGCACCGCCTTTCAATGTGATCATGGCTGATCATCCCCAATCAGTACCCCGTTCCTGCCTTCTCCCCATATCCCCGACCCCGCTATTTTTAAGAGCCCTATCTAGCTCTCTCTGGAAAGTATCCAGAGAACCGGCCTCCACCGGCAGAGAATTCCACACTCACCTCAACTCTCTGTGAGAAAAAGTGTTTTCTTGTCTCCGTTCTAAATGGCTTGCCCCTTATTCTTAAACTGTGGCCCCCTGGTTCTGGACTCCCCCAACATCGGGAACATGTTTCCTGCCTCTAGCCCCCCCCCCCCCCCCCCCCCACCCCACAGTCAGTCTGAAGAAGGATCCCGACCCGAGACAGCACCTATCCATGTTCTTGAGTTGCGAGTCTGTGGAATTCTCTGCCTCGGAGGGCGGTGGAGGCAGGTTCCCTGGATGCTTTCAAGAGAGAGCTAGATAGGGCTCTTAAAGATAGCAGAGTCAGGGTATATGGGGTGAAGGCAGGAACAGGGTTACTGATTGTGGATGATTAACCATGATCACATTATTGCTATGACTGCATAGTTGAGAGGGATGATGATTATATTATAAAGGACTGTGCGTGCCATCCCACTGCGTGTGGACTCTTGGCTCAGTGAAGTTCGATGATGTGTTTATCGCAGACCCAGGGAAATAATGCTTGTCCGTCGAGCCCCCCCCATTCTGCTACAAACTGATCCGTGCGGGACAAAATGGGAGATTGAAGAACTGAGTGTTTACAGTTCAGTCTAGTTTATTGTCACGTGTACCGAGGTACAGTGAAAAGCTTTTGTTGCGCGCTAACCAGTCGGCAGAAAGACAATACATGATTACAATCGAGCCGTTTACCATATCATGTACAGATACATGATAAGGGAATAACGTTTAGTGCAAGGTAAAGCCAGCAAAGTCCGATCAAGGATAGTCCGAGGGTCACCAATGAGGTAGATAGTAGTTCAGGACCGCTCTCTGGTTGTGGTAGGATGGTTCAGTTGCCTGATAACAGCTGGGAAGAAACTGTCCCTGAATCTGGAGGTGTGTGTTTTCACACTTCTGTACCTTTTGCCCGATGGGAGAGGGGAGAAGAGGGAGTGGCCGGTGTGCGATTCGTCCTTGATGATGCTGCTGGCCTTGCCGAGGCAGCGTGAGGTGGAGATGGAGTCAATGAAAGGGAGGTCGGTCTGTGTGATGGTCTGGGCTGCGTCCACAATTCGCTGCAATTTCTCGCGGTCTTGGATGGAGCTGTTCCCGAACCAGGCTATTAGCGCGAGTTATTAAACTATGCGCTCTATGTGCGGTGACAGAGAGTCAACACCACTGGGTAGGCTTTGGAGAAGTGGGTCAATGACCTGCAGTGACCTCCAGCTGTCTGCCCCGAGCCAAGAGATTATTGGAGTTGGTATTGGTATTGACTTATTCTTGTCACATGTTCAGTTTATTCTCACGTACACGGAAGTAGGGTGAAAAGCTTTTTTTTTTTTTTTTGCATGCTAGCCAGTGAAAGAAGAGACTATCCATCAAGCCGTCCACAGTCCACAGATGAAGGATACTCACTAGAATTTAGAAGATTGAGGGGGGATCTGATAGAAACATACAAAATCATTAAGGGGTTGGACAGGCTAGATGCAGGAAGATTGTTCCCGATGTTGGGGAAGTCCAGAACAAGGGGTCACAGTTTAAGGATAAGGGAGAAATCTTTTAGGACCGAGATGAGGAAAACATTTTCCACACAGAGAGTGGTGAATCTCTGGAATTCTCTGCCGCAGAAGGTAGTTGAGGCCAGTTCATTGGCTATATTTAAGAGGGAGTTAGATGTGGCCCTTGTGGCTAAAGGGATCAGGGGGTATGGAGAGAAGGCAGGTACAGGATACTGAGTTGGATGATCAGCCATGATCATATTGAATGGCGGTGCAGGCTCGAAGGGCCGAATGGCCTACTCCTGCACCTATTTTCTATGTTTCTATGTTTCTATGATACAAGATTCAGTGCATGGGGCGGCATGGTGGCTCAGCGGTAGAGTTGTTGCCTTACAGTGCCAGAGACCCGGGTTCCATCCAAACGGAGTTAGTACGTTCTCCCCGTGACCCGAGTGGGTTTTTTCCAGTGTCCTCCCACATTCCAAGGACGTACATGTTTGTAGATAAAATTGTAAAAGGAAGTGTGTGTGTGTGTGTGTGTGTGTGTGTGTGTGTGTGTGTGTGTGTGTAGATGTGTGTGTGTGTGTGTAGGTGTGTGTGTGTAGGTGTGTGTAGATGTGTGTGTAGGTGTGTGTAGATGTGTGTGTGTGTGTGTGTGTGTAGGTGTGTGTAGATGTGTGTGTGTGTGTGTGTGTGTAGGTGTGTGTAGATGTGTGTGTGTGTGTGTGTGTGTGTGTGTGTGTGTCTCTCTCTCTCTCTCTCTCTCTCTCTCTCTCTCTCTCTCTCTCTCTCCCGTTGGTCAGCGCGGACTCGGTGGGCCGAAGGGCCCGTTTATTTTAGAGATGCAGCGCAGAAACAGGCCCTTCGGCCCACTGAGTCCACACCGACCAGCGATCCCCGCACACTAACACTATCCTACACACACTGGGGACAATTTACATTTATACCAAGCCAATTAACCTACAAACCTGTACGTCTTTGGAGTGTGGATCTCGGAGAAAACCCACGCTGGTCACGGGGAGAACGTACAAGCTCCGTACAGACAGCACCCGTAGTCAGGATGGAACCATGGAATCTAGCGCTGTAAGACAGCAACCACCGCTACGCCACCGTTCCGCCCGTTTCCGTGCTGTCACTAAAATTAAAACTAAACTAAACCCCAGTAATGAAAAGACTTTGTAATAATACAAATGTCCTTGTGCGTGTTGTGAAGTGTCATTCTCAAGGGGAATTTTTTTTTTTTTCTACTGCGGAAATATTCTCCTTCCTGGAGGGCAGTGGAAGCTTTGACGTTGATCACCTGCGGGCATTTGTGTTGCAAGGGTAGGAACTGCAGATGCGGCCTTAAACTGAGGTTAGACACAAAAAGCTGGAGCAACTGGGCGGGACAGGCGGCATCTCCGGCGTGGAGGAAAGGGCGACGTTTCGGGTCGAGACCCTTCTTCAGACTGAAAGTCACGGGAAAGGGAAACGAGAGATCTAGACGATGATGTAAAAGAACAATGAATGAGAGACATGCAACAAGGGAACGATGATAAAAGAAACACGGGCTGTTTGTTGGGTGAAAGACTAAAGGGCCTGTCCCACCTGGCGATTTGTTTCGGCAACTGCTGGCGTCATATCAGTGTCGCCAAAAGATTTTGAACATTTCAAAATCCAGCCGCGACAAAAGAAAAAACACCGCGTGCCATGCGTCATCACGCCGCGCCGCGCCACGTAATTTTCGGTGACCTGATACGTCAGTCAATGATGCCGGCGGTCGCCGAAAAAAACCTCCAAGTAGGACAGGCCCTTAACCCTAACCAGTCTGAAGAAGGGTCTCGACCCGAAACGTCACCCATTCCTTCTCTCCAGAAATAGATGCTGCCTGTCCCGTTGAGTTAGCCCAGCTTGTTGTGTCTTCCTTCGATATTTTTGTGTTGACTTTGTCACCGGTCGCCCTGTAAATGAATGCAGTGACCGATTTATGTTTAGAAGTTTTCACACTCACTCTCCTTGCTGTCTGGAAGGTTACAAGACTCTGCTGAAGGGCATCTCGGGCAGGTTTAGCAGCGGAGAGCTCATTGCCATCATGGGTCCCTCGGGAGCCGGCAAATCAACGCTGATGAATATTCTGGCTGGCTACAGGTAAGGAGAAACTAGGGCAGCGATCAGCTGAACGTCACAGCTACCGTAATTCCCACAATACACCCGCCCCCCGCCGTTACCAAATCTCGGAGAGGAACAATTTCTCTCCTCCTCTGTGAAATCTCCTCGATTACGCTTGTATCGAAGACGTTCTCCTCCTCCTCCTCTCTCCGAGGAGAGTTCTACACCGCCCGCTCACGGCTCTGCCATTCATTTGCCCCCAATCACCATAAGTTCTTGAAGCTGAATAAGGCCATTCATAGAAACATAGAAACTTAGACAATAGGTGCAGGAGTAGGCCATTCGGCCCTTCGAGCCTGCACCGCCATTCAATATGATCATGGCTGATCATCCAACTCGGTATCCCATCCCTGCCTTCTCTCCATACCCCCTGATCTCTTTAGCCACAAGGGCCACATCTAACTCCCTCTTAAATATAGCCAATGAACTGGCCTCAACTACGTTCTGTGGCAGAGAGTTCCAGAGATTCACCACACTCTGTGGGGAAAAATGTTTTTCTCATCTCGGTCCTAAAAGATTTCCCCCTTATCCTTAAACTGTGACCCCTTGTCCTGGACTTCCCCAACATCGGGAACAATCTTCCTGCATCTAGCCTGTCCAACCCCTTAAGAATTTTGTACGTTTCTATAAGGCCCATCAAGTCTACTCCGCCATTCAATCACGGCTGATCTATCTTTCCCTCTCAACCCCATTCTCCTGCCTTCACCCCATAACCTCTGATACCTTTGCTAATCAAGAACCTACCAGTCTCCACCTTACAAATGTCCACTGACTTGGCCTCCACAGATCCAGCACCCTCTGACTAAAGAAATTCCTCCTCATCTCCTTCCTCCTCTTGCCACCTAGCCCACAGCCAACAATGGACCATTGTGGGCTCCACCTTTCCCTGATCATCCTTACTTTTTTTGCAAATCTTTCATTCATTTGTTCTATATCTCTCTCTATATCACCGTCTCCATCTCTCGTTTCCCTTTCTTCTGACACAGTCCGAAGAAGGGTCCCGTCCCGATATGTCACCTATATCCTATATTCCAGAGATGCTGCCTGACCCGCAGAGTGACTCCAGCCTTTTGTGTCTCTTGGGTGACACCTGTCACTGTTGGTTGGTGGTGATGCCAATGCCGTAGACGCCAAGTTCGGCAGTGGCCACACCAACAGGCACAATAGACAATGGTGCAGAAGTAGGCCATTCGGCCCTTCGAGCCAGCACGGCATTCAATGTGGTCATAGCTGATCATCCCGAATCAGTACCCCGTTCCGGCACAGTAGAGTGAACCTCACCATTTCTCTTCACATTTACCTGCAGCAGTTTAGTTTAGTTTAGAGATACAGCGCGGAAAGGGGCCCTTCGGCCCGCCGAGTCCGTGCCGACCACTGATCCCCGCACACTAACACTGTCCTACAAACACTGTGGACAATCTACAACCATACCAAGCCAATTGACCTTCAAACCTGCACGTCTTTGGAGTGTGGGAGGAAACCGGAGATCGCGGGGAAAACCCACGCAGGTCACGGGGAGAACGTGCAAACTCCGTACAGACAGCACCCGTAGTCAGAGAGTGAACCAGGGTCCCTGGTGCTGTGAGGCAGAGAATTCCACAGACTCACCACTCTCTGTGAGGAAAAAGTGTTTCCTCATCTCCGTTCTAACTGGCTTACTCCTTATTCTTAAACTGTGGCCCCTGGTTCTGGACTCCCCCAACATCGGGAACACGTTTCTTGCCTCTGGTGTGTCCAAACCCTTGACAATCTTATATGTTTCAATGAGATCCCCTCTCATCCTTCTAAACTCCAGAGTGTACAAGCCCAGCTGCTTCATTCTCTCGGCATATGACAGTCCCGCCATCCCGGGAATTAACCTTGTAAACCTACGCTGCACTCCCTCAATAGCAAGAATGTCCTTCCTCAAATTATCACTAAACTAAACCACACTAAACAGTGTTTCTGACATTTTCTGGTTATATCTGGCAGTATTATTGGAAGTCCATTTGTTAATAATCCTTTAATGTCGGGTTGAGATACTGATCATGCCTTGTTCTTTGTGATCCTTCGTACAGAGAGACGGGAATGAAAGGCCAGATCTTGATCAATGGGCGTCCTCGCGAGCTCCGATCCTTCCGCAAGGTCTCCTGCTACATCATGCAAGATGACATGTTGCTCCCCCACCTTACCGTCCAAGAGGCCATGATGGTAGGTCAATGCCGTCGCCACCCTGTACCACTGCAACATGTTGCATGCGCCTGGCTCCACTCACTTGAGACCACATCTCAGGAGCACCTTCATAAACTCATACAGCATGGATTTAAGGTATCGCTCTGTTTGGAGATAGCACGGACTTCGATTGATTCAGCATGGAAGCAGGCCCTTCGGCTCAACTTGCCCAACATGTTCCATCTACACTAGTCCCACCTGCCTGCCTTTGGCCCACATCCCTCTCAACCTTTCCCCATCCATATATATCTGAATGTTTCATAAACGTTGCGATAGTACCTGCCTCAATAGACAATAGTCAATAGGTGCAGGAGTAGGCCATTCGGCCCTTCGAGCCAACACCGCCATTCAATGTGATCATGGCTGATCATCCCCAATCAGTACCCCATTCCTGCCTTCTCCCCATATCCCCTGACTCCTATATTTTTAAGAGCCCTATCTAGCTCACTCTTGAAAGCATCCAGAGAACCTGCCTCCACCGCCCTCTGAGGCAGAGAATTCCACAGACTCACCACTCTCTGTGAGAAAAAGTGTTTCCTCGTCTCCGTTCTAAATGGCTTACTCCTTATTCTTAAACTGTGGCCCCTGGTTCTGGACTCCCACAACATCGGGAACATGTTTCCTGCCTCTAGCGTGTCCAAGCCTTTAACAATCTTATATGTTTCAATGAGATATCCTCTCATGCTTCTAAACTCCAGAGTGTACAAGCCCAGCTGCTCCATTCTCTCAGCATATGACAGTCCCGCCATCCCGGGAATTAACCTTGTAAATCTACGCTGCACTCCCTCAATAGCAAGAATGTCTTTCCTCAAATTAGGGGACCAAAACTGCACACAATACTCCAGGTGTGGTCTCACCAGGGCTCTGTACAACTGCAGAAAGACCTCTTTGCTCCTATATTCGATTCCTCTTGTTATAAAGGCCAACATGCCATTCGTTTTCTAAACTCCAGGTGTACAAACTCCAGCTACTCTCAGCATATGACAGTCCCGCCATCCTGGGAATTAACCTTGTAAACCTACCTCAACTACCTTCTCCAACAGCTCCTTCCATACACTCGCCACCCTCTGTATAAAAATAGGTTACCCTTCAGATTCCTAGTAAATCTTTCACCCCCCTCACCTTAAACCTATGTCCTCTGGTTCTCGATTCCCCGACGCTGGGCAAAATACTCTGTGCATTTACCCGATCGATTCCTCTCATGAGCTTATACACGCAGACTGGATAGCACGCAACAAAAAAGCTTTTCATTGTATCTTGGTACACGTGACAATGAACTAAAGTCAACCATACTGACATTCCCCCCTGAAAGTTCCCCCCTCAATCTTCTAAATTCTAGCGTGTACAAGCCGAGTCTATCCAGTCTTTCTTCATATGAAAGTCCTGACATCCCAGGAATCAGTCTGGTGAACCTTCTCTGTACTTCCTCTATGGCAAGAATGTCTTTCCTCCGATTTGGAGACCAAAACTGTACGCAATACTCCAGGTGTGGTCTCACCAAGACCCTGTACAACTGCAGTAGAACCTCCCTGCTCCTATACTCAACTTGTGGTGACTTGGTCTTCGTTACGTTTCAGGTGTCGGCAAACCTGAAGCTCCAGGAGAAAGATGAAGGCCGGAGGGAAATGGTGAGGCCCATCTCGAACTTGGACCCAGCTCCTCCTGACCCAAAGATGGACACAAAAAGCTGGAGTAACTCAGCGGGGCAGGCGGCATCTCTGGAGAGAAGGAATGGGTGTGGCGTTTCGACCCGAAACGTCACACCCATTCCTTCTCTCCAGAGACGCTGCCTGCCCCGCTGAGTTACTCCAGCTTTTTGTGTCTATCTTCGGTTTAAACCAGCATCTGCAGTTCTTTCCTTACACATTCCTCCTGATGCCATCTCCCTTCCCAATATAACGACCGCCCTACACAATGGCTGCATGTCGAGTGGATAGTTCGCCTGGTCCAGAGGGCAGGCAACTTGGGTTCATCAAACACTGGTCCAACCACCAATAAGCAAAAGGATCTGCCGATCATAGGGTGTCACGGTGGCGCAGTGGGTAGAGTTGCTGCCTCACAGCGCCAGAGACCCTGGTTCGATCCTGACTACGGGCGCTGTCTGTACGGAGTTTGTTCGTTCTCCCCGTGACCTGCGTGGGTTTTCTCCGGGTGCTCCGGTTTCCTCCCACACTCCAAAGACGTACAGATTTGTAGGTTAATTGGCTCCGGTAAAATTGTAAATTGTCCCTAGTGTGTAGGATAGTGCTGGTGTACGGGGTGATCGCTGGTCGGCGCGGACTCAGTGGGCCGAAGGGCCTGTTTCCGCGCTGTATCTCTAATGTCTAAAGTCATCCCAGAGATTACAGGTCAAAACTGCTCAGCTTTCCCTTGTGGAACAATCCCTTCATCCGGAGTATCAGCCCCTTGCAGGCACAAGGAACTGCAGATGCTGGTACACAAAAAGAGACAAAGTGCTGGAGTAACTTAGCGTGTCAGGCAGCATCTGTGGAGAACGTGGGTAGGTGACATTTTCGGTCGGGAACCTTCTTCAGACTGATTGTGGTTGAAGCGAGTGTCACCAAACTTCTGAATTCTCTGGGGTGGAACCCTCTCCAAGCTCACCATTTGACCTGCTTTTACAAAATGTTAAATGGTCAGCTCGACATAGTTTGCAAAACCTACACCAAACCTAAACCAATTAGGAGCAGACGAGGGCATTCGATCCAATTTGTGATCCCAGCTACCAAGACAGATGTGTACAGCAATTAGTTCTTCCCCCGCACTATTAAGGCATGAAGAATAGTCTTCACCCTACTATAGTTACCCAACCAGATGCAACTACATTAAAGGTAGCTCTTTCTTCCCAAAAGCCCTTTCTGGCTTAAGTCCTCCCTCCACCACCTCCAGTTTAAATTCCATTTGGAATATTTTGGACGACCAAGAACCAAGAACAAGGGGAGAAAGCTGGAAGAGAGGAAGGGCAGGCAATATCTCACCTGTAGGGGGCGCCTCAAGTCTACTCCGCCATTCGAACATGGCTGATCTATCTCTCCCTCCGAACCCCATTTTCCCGCCTTCTCCCCATCACGCCTGACACCCGTACTAATCACTTGTGAAGTTGTAAATCTCATAGCCTCTTTGACCTCTGTGCAGGTGAAGGAGATTCTCACCGCTCTGGGACTGCTGGAGTGTGCGAACGTCCGCACGGGAAGCCTGTCTGGAGGCCAACGCAAGCGTCTGGCCATTGCCCTCGAGCTGGTGAACAACCCCCCCGTCATGTTTTTCGACGAGCCGACCAGGTAGGTTTTGCTCAGCCTCGGCGCAGAGGGTAAAGCAGAGACCCCCCCACCCCCCCACCGGTTCGATCCCGACCTCAGGTGCTGTCTGCGTGGAGTTTGCACATTTGTACAGTGTGGGAAAACAGTCCCTTCGGCCCAACTTGCCCATGCTGACCACACACATTAGCGACGCAGTGGCGCTGGTTTCCGACGGGAACGGTGACGGACGCACCACACATCTCCGTCCTCCAGTTCCTGCCGACTTCCGCCGCTGGAAGTCTAGGATTTAGGTGTGTGTGTGTTTTATCATCATTCCTTACAATGCTCACAATTCAGACTGAAGAAGAGACTCGACCCGAAACATCATCCATTCCTTCTCTCCAGAGAAGCTGCCGGTCCCGCTGAGTTCCTCCAGCTTTTTGTGTCCATCTTCAAATGACGTCACGCGCTCCAGACGGCCGTGCGGAGGCATGATGACCGTCGTACGTCAGTCACTTCCGGCCTGTCGCGTAAATGACGGCCCAAGTGGGACTGGCCCTTAAGGCTGTGACCTCTAGTCCTAGACTCTCCCACTAGTGAAAACATCCTCTCCACATCCACTCTATCCAAGCCTTTCACTATTCTGTCCGT
This sequence comes from Amblyraja radiata, assembly GCF_010909765.2. NCBI lineage: Eukaryota > Metazoa > Chordata > Chondrichthyes > Rajiformes > Rajidae > Amblyraja > Amblyraja radiata. Next base: position 4,027,046 of record NC_045969.1, read on the forward strand.
TTCAATGAGGTTCCCCCCCCCCCCCCCATTCTTCTAAACTCCAGCGAGCACAGGCCCAGTGCCAACAAAAGCTCATCACAGGTCAACCTACTCATTGGCGAGGACCAATTTCAGCTTCTGTGTGTGCTTGGTTGCAGTGGGCTGGACAGTTCCTCATGTTACCAGGTTCTGTCACAGATGAAGTCCCTGGCACAAGGTGGACGGACCGTGATCTGCACCATCCACCAACCCAGCGCCAAGCTGTTCGAGCTGTTCGACAAGGTAAGGCACAACACTGTTTCTCCTTCCGCTGGCCTTGCCCCAAGCGACGGGCTGCTCCCTGCAGTTCACGACCGCCCCTCGCCTCCTGTCGGACAGTCCCGCCCCCCCCCCCCCCGTAGGTAGCGAAGCTGATGGGGGGATTCTATCTCTCTCTGTCTGGAGGGACCCTGCTGACAGAACAGAGTGAGACAGCACCAGGGCGCAGAGGCCCAGCGGTAGAGTTACTACCTCACAGTGCCAGAGACCCATGTTCGATCCTGACTATAGATGACAATAGACAACATGTACAGGAGTAGGCCATTCAGCCCTTCAAGCCAGCACCGCTATTCAATTTGGTTATGGCTGATCATCCCCAATCAGTACCCCGTTCTTGCCTCCTCTCCATATCCTCTGACTCCGCTATCTTTAAGAGCCCCATCTAGCTCTCTCTTGAAAGTATCCAGAGAACCGGCCTCCACCACCCTCTTAGGCAGAGAATTCCTCAGACTCACCACTCTCTGTGAGAAAAAATGTTTCCTCGTCTCCGTTCTAAATGGCTTACCCCTTATTCTTAAACTGTGGCCCAACATCGGGAACATGTTTCCTGCCTCTAGCGTGTCCAAACCCTTAAAAATCTTATATGTTTCAGTAAGATCCCCTCATCCTTCTAAATTCCAGAGTGTACAAGCCCAGCCACTCCATTCTCTCAGCATATGACAGTCCCGCCATCCCGGGAATTAACCTGGTGAACCTACGCTGCACTCCCTCAATAGCAAGAATAGTTCTCTGGATGCTTTCAAGAGAGAGCTAGGTAGGGCTCTTAAAAATAGAGGAGTCGGGGGATGTGGGGAGAAGGCAGGAACGGGGTACTGAATGGCTCGAAGGGCTGAATAGCCTACTCCTGCACCTATTGTCTATTGATTGTGGATGATCAGCCATGATCACAGTGAATGGCGGTGCTGGCTCGAAGGGCCGAATGGCCTACTCCTGCACCTGCTGTCTATTGTCTATGTATCTGTGAGCAATTGAATAAAAATGCCAAATACAAAATTCAAATTCAAAGTTCAAATTCAGATTTACTCGTCCCATGCACCATAAGGTGCAGTCAAATGTCATTTACCATGCAGCGTTACAATTAAAAAAGGACACAACACACAACATAATTCAACGCAGCCATCCACCGCAGCATTCTTCACTGTGGTGGAAGGTAATACAGTTCCAAGACAGTCCTCCTCCTCCTGCTCCCTTGTTCACCCGAGGTCGGGGTCCTGAGCCTCCGTAGTCGCTGCTATGTACGGCCCGATGTTCAAGCCCCCTTGTTAAGGAAGAAAAAGAGAAGAAAGAAGGGAGGGTGATCGGGGGGGGGGGGGGCGAAGGAAATTGCCTTTAACTCGAATGTTGTCCCTTTCTTTCTACCCAGCTGTATGTCCTGAGCCAGGGACAGTGCATTTACCGTGGAAACGTCTGCAGCCTGGTCCCTTATCTCAAGGAGATTGGTCTACACTGTCCCACCTACCACAATCCTGCTGACTTCAGTGAGATCTCGCGCGGTGAACGGCCTGCGGTTATAAAGCAACGCAAGGGTCTTATAGAAACATATAAAATTATAAAAAGGACTGGACAAGCTAGATGCAGGAAAAATGTTCCCCATGTTCCCGTTCTAAATGGCCCACCCCTTTTTCTTAAACTGTGGCCCCTGGTTCTGGATTCCCCCCAATGTTCCCAATGTCCGGAACCAGGGGCCACAGTCTTAGAATAAAGGGGAGGCCATTTAATATTGAGGTGAGAACAAACTTTTTCACCCAGAGAGTTGTGAATTTGTGGAATTCCCTGCCACAGAGGGCAGTGGAGGCCAAATCACTGGATGGATTTAAGAGAGAGTTAGCTAGAGCTCTAGGGGCTAGTGGAGTCAAGGGATATGGGGAGAAGGCAGGCACGGGTTATTGATTGGGGATGATCAGCCATGATCACAATGAATGGCGGTGCTGGCTCGAAGGGCCGAATGGCCTCCTCCTGCACCTATTTTTTAAAATGTTTCTATGTTTAATGTGCATCAGAGAGGGAAGGTGCAGACTGAATTCAATGGCGCCTGCTGCAATGCAGCGGTCCCTCTGGGCTGCACTGGTGCGTGCTGCAACACAGCAATGGACAATAGGTGCAGGAGTAGGCCACTCGGCCCTTCGAGCCAGCAACGCCATTCAATGTGATCATGGCTGATCATCCCCAATCCGCACCCCGTTCCTGCACTCCATGGCTGCTTTGGCTAGGGACTAGTAGAACGTCCCTTGTAGCTGGGGACCAGAGGGCAAGGAGCACCGGGTCCGTAGAGCGGGGAGGGGGGGGGGGGGAGCGGCTCAGCTGTCAGCCACCGGAGGACTGGTGACGGGATCTAGGGAGTGGGCAGGGCAGAAGATGTCCTGGTTGGGTTGCTGCTCCTGGGCCTGGTCAAGCTGGCCATCCGCGAGTCACCGCGCCAGGCGGAAGAGGGCTCTGCCCGAGCCGGATGCTTGCCCCTTTCCCGGGGTTACGTCCGCGCCCGGCTGGTGATAGAGAGGGACATGGTGACGAGTGTTTTATATAGGGCTCTTAAAGATGCCTCCGAGGCCGGGTCTCTGGATGCTTTCAAGAGAGAGCTAGATAGGGCTCTTAAAGATAGCGGAGTCAGGGGATATGGGGAGAAGGCAGGAACGGGGTACTGATTGGGGATGATCAGCCATGATTACATTGAATGGCGGTGCTGGCTCGAAGGGCCGAGTGGCCTACTCCTGCACCTATTGTCTATTGTGTTACCACAGTTTTGTTGTTGTTTTTTTTTGTATCGTGATCATAATTAAATAAATTATTTTTGATACACAAAAAATTAAAAGATGGCTACTTTGGCGCATTGGCACAGTGGTAGAGTTGCTGCCTCAGAGACCCTGGTTTGATCCTGACCTCGGTTACTGTATGCAGGAAGTTCGTACATTCTCCCCGTAAATTGTAAATTGTCCCTCGTGTGAGTAGGATAGTGCTAGCGTACGAGGCAGAGTGGGGGGGGGGGGGGAGGGGGGCACGGTCTCGGTGGGCCGAAGGGCTTGTTTCTGTTTCTGCGATGTGTCTCTGAAGTCCGGAGGCTTAATCGGTCGGGCGCGATGGGCTGACGCTTCGTGCTTGCTCCCGCAGTGATGGAGATCGCGTCCGGGGAGCACGGGGAGCAGAACCCCAGGCTGGTGACAGCGGTGCAGGAAGGAAAGTGCGACGCCGACTGCAAGGACCGAGCGAGCGAGGACAAGGATCTGAGTCCCATGCCCTGGCACCGACCGTCCATCGAGGTAGGTCCACCCCCCTTCCCATCCTCCCCTCCCTCCCTGCCCACTCCACCCCCCCATCAACCCCTCCCCACTCCCCCCCGGCCCACCCCCTCACCTTCCCCCTCCCCCTCCCCCTCCCTCCCACCTTCCCCCTCCGCTCCAACCCCCCATCAACCCCGCGGACCCGATGGGCCGAAGTGCCTGTTTCCGCGCTGTATCTCTAAACTAAAAAAAAACATGTGGGTTTTTCTCCAAGATCTTCGGTTTCCTCCCAGACGCGCAGGTATGTAGGTTAATTGGCTTGGTAATTGTAAAAATTGTCCCTGGTGTGTGTGTGTGTGTAGGATAGTGTTAATACGTGGGGATCGCTGGTCGGCGCGGACCCGGTGGGCCGAAGGGCCTGTTTCCGCGCTGTATCTCTAGACTAAACTACTATCACGATCCATGACGTGGCCCGTGACTGATCCCAGGATTGGCCAGAGTATCTTCTCAGAGCGATACTCTCTTTTTTTTTTATTTATTTATTTTTTTATTTTTTTATTTTTTTATTTTAAGGCAACTAATTTGTCGCCACATGTTCGCCGGTGGTTGCCGCAAAAAGTCGTCGTGTCTTTCTGGTCGCCGCTAAATTTTCAACACGTTGAAAAATCTTCGGCGAAAGTAGTGGGCTTGACGCCAATGAGCGTAGCTTGACTTCTCCTGACGTGGGCTGTCGCCAGGGTGACGCGGGTTGCCGCCGGTTTTTCGGCAACCTGCTACGACCATGACGGTCACCGGCAAAAATGGTCAAGTGGGACAGGACCCCAAGTCTCATCTTTTGTCTTTTCTAGGACCCGTCGCCGTCGGAAGGCTGCCACAGCTTCTCGGCCAGCTGCCTGACCCAATTCTGCATTCTCTTCAAAAGGACCTTCCTCAGCATCATGAGAGACTCGGTAATGGCGGCGGCAATGGCGGCATCCACTCACCGTTCAACGCGGCGTCACATAGCACGGAAACTGTCTGTGGTCCAAGTTATCCATGCCAATAGACAATAGAAGCAGGAGTAGGCCACTCGGCCCTTTGAGCCAGCACCAACATTCAATGTGATCATGGCTGATCATCTACAATCAGTACCCCGTTCCTGCCTTCTCCCCATATCCCCTGACTCTGCTATCTTTAAGAGGCCTATCTAGCTCTCACTTGAAAGCATCCAGAGAACCGGCAGAGAATTCCACAGACTCACAACTCTCTGTGAGAAAAAGTGTTTCCTCGTCTCCGTTCTAAATGGCTTACCCCTTATTCTTAAACTGTGGCCCCTGGTTCTGGACTCCCCCAACATCGGGAACATGTTTCCTGCCTCTAGCGTGTCCAAACCCTTAATAATCTTATGTGTTTCAATAAGATCCACTCTCATCCTTCTAAATTCCAGAGTGTACAAGCCCAGCTGCTCCATTCTCTCTGCATATAACAGAACCGCCATCCCGGGAATTAACCTTGTAAACCTACGCTGCCGACAAAGATGCCCCATTCACGTTGGTTCCACCTGCCCGCGTTTGGCCCTTATCCCCCTAAACCTTTGCATGCACTTGTTCAAATGTCTCTTAAATGTTGTTAGAGCCATAAAGCATGGCCCACGCCGACTAACATGCCCCATCTGCACAGGTCCCACCTGCCCCTGTTTGGCCCATATCCCTGTAAACCTTTCCTACCTATGTACCCATCTAAACACCTTTTTAAATGTTGTTATAATATCTTATAGAAACTTATAAAAGGACTGGACAAGCTTGATGCAGGAAACATTTCCCCAATGTTGGGCGAGTCCAGAACCAGGAGCCACAGTCTAAGAATAAAGGGGAGGCCATTTAAAACTGAGATGAGAAAAAACGTTTTCACCCAGAGAGTTGTCAATTTGTGGAATTCCCTGCCACAGAGGGCAGTGGAGGCCAATTCACTGGATGAATTTAAAAGAGAGTTAGAGCTCTATGGGGCTAGCGGAATCAAGGGATATGGGGAGAAGGCAGGCACGGGTTACTGAGTGTGTATGATTCGCCATGATCACAAAGGAAGAGGCGGAGACAGTGGGCTTTGGGAGAGCTGGGAAGGGGAGGGGAAGGAGTGAGAAAGCAAGGATTACCTGAAATTGGAGAAGTCCATGTTCATACCGCTGGGGTGTAAACTACCCGTAGTCGGGATCGAACCGGGTCTCTGGCGCTGTAAGGCAGCAACCCCACCGCTGCGCCCCAAATCCCTTCAGCTCCTTCACTACAAGCACCAGAATGGTTTGTGTTGTGTGTTTAGGTGCTGACTCACCTGCGCATCATCTCACACCTTGGCATCGGCCTGTTGATCGGTCTCCTCTACCTGGGCATCGGCAACGAGGCCAAGAAAGTGCTGAGCAACTCAGGATTCCTCTTCTTCTCCATGCTCTTCCTGATGTTCGCTGCCCTCATGCCCACTGTCCTCACCTGTAAGTATCGCCGCGCACACACACACACGCGCCTCGAACAGCCCGTGTAGACGCTGGTTTACACTGAAGATAGACACAACATGCCGCGGTAACTCAGCGGGTCAGGCAGCATCTCTGGAGAAAAGGAATCGAGTCAAGTCAAGTCACTTTTATTTCTATAGCACATTTAAAAAACAACTCTCGTTGGCCAAAGTGCTTTACATTGGTGGAGGTACTACCGTTATACAACAGTGGTTCATAGATGAAGTACATACATCACTACATACATATAGCCCTCGTTCAGAGGACGTCAAGAAAGGCTTGAGAGTCAAGATGAGTTTTTTTAGTGGGCGGTCACGGTGGTGCAGCGGCAGAGTTGCTGCCTTACAGCGAATGCAGCGCCGGAGACGCGAGTTCGATCCCGACTACGGGCGCTGTCTGTGCGGAGTTTGCACGTTCTCCCCGTGACCTGCGTGGGTTTTCTCCGAGAGCTTCGGTTTCCTCCCACACTCCAAAGACGTACGGGTTTGTAGGTTAATTGGCTTGGTATAAATGTAAACTGTCCCCAGTGTGTGTAGGATAGTGTTAATATTCGGGGATCGCTGGTTGGCGCGGACCTGGTGGGCCGAAGGGCCTGTTTCCGCGCTGTATCTCTAAACTAAACTAAATATGATGTTTTGGGTTGAGACACATTTTTGGTTTAGTTTAGTTTAGAGATGCAGCGTGGAAACAGGCCCTTCGGCCTACCGAGTCCGCTCCGACCAGCGATCCCCGCACACTAACACTACCCTACACACATATAGGAACAATTTACAATTTTGCCAAGGCAATTAGCCTACAAACCTGTATGTCTTTGGAGGAGACCGGAACTCCCGGAGAAAACCCACGCAGGTTACGGGGAGAACGTACTGACAACGGCCGTAGTCGGGATCGAACCCGGCTCTCTGGCGCTGTAAGGCAGCAACTCTACCGCTGCACCACCGTGTCCTGCCTTACTTCAGACTAAGAGTTTGGGAAGAGGGAAAATAGAGGTAGGAAAAGGTATGGAACAAATCAGAGTCGGCGCCGATGACCAAGGAAAGGTGGAGCCCACAATGGTCCATTGTTGGCTGTGGAAGAGGTGATAGCGAAGGGATACGAACAGTGAAACTAGCAGGATGACCAGGGTGGGGGAGGAACAGAGAGAGAGAGAGAGAGAGAGGGAATGCAAGGGTTAATTGATATTGGAGAAATCAATATTCATACCGCTGGGTTGTAAGTTGCCCAAGTTAATAGTTTCACTATTCGTATCTGACTTGTTCTGGACCTTTTCATACCTCTAGTTTCCCTGTCCCCTGACTCTCAGTCTGAAGAAGGGTCTCGACCCGAAACGTCACCTATCCATGCTCTCCAGAGATGCTGCCTGACCCGCTGAGTTACTCCAGCACTTTGTGTCTACCCCCTGGTTATATGGTGATGTTAGATTAGCCACGTGCTGCTGGTGATTATTTAGTTCAGTTTTGGCACAACTTGGAAACAGGCCCTTCGGCCCATCGAGTCCACACTGACCATCGATCACAGTTATCACACATTTGCATCCACTCCCTACACACTAGGGGCGATTTACAGAGGGCCGATTAACCTACAAACCCACATGTCTTTGGGATGTGGGAGGAACCCGAAGTCGCCCATTGGAAACTGTGCAGTCACAGGGAGAACGTACAAACTCCGCACACGGGCAGTAGCCGAGATCGGAATCGAACCTGGGCCTCTGGTGTTGTGAGTCAGCGGTGTTGTCTACCAGCTGTCCTAAAGGGGCTGTCCCACTTGGGTGACCTAATCCGCGAGTTCTGGCGAGTTTGCCCTCGACTCGTACTTGCAGCATGGTCGACACGAGGTCCTAGGAGGTCTTCGTAACTCTCCTTCATCCTCGAGAGCGGTCCCCGCGTACTCGGGGCCTCAGCTAGGTCGCGGAGCATTTTTCAATAGGTTACAAAATGCCCGCGAGTAAAAAAAGGTCGCCAAGGAAAAAATCGATACTTTTTTTTACTCGTAGGTTTAGTCGAAGTAGGTCGTAGTAGTTCGGCATGTTAGTCGTAGGTAGTCGAGGGTAGTCGTAGATAGTCTTCATCATAGTGGAAGGGAGGTCGAAGGAGGTCGTCTTTTTTTTCAAACTCTTCTAAACTCGCCAGTTAGGTTGCCGCAGTGGGACAGCCCCTTAAGATTGATTGGAGCGATCTTGGCTTATGTGCGACCTCAGGGTCATCTCATCTCCCCGAAGGCTGTCGAACTCTTTGTCACGGAAGGCTGTGGAGGCCAAGTCAATGGATATTTTTAAGGCATAGATAGATTCTTGATTAGCACGGGTGTCAGGAGTTATGGGGAGAAGGCAGGAGAATGGGGTTAGGAGGGAGAGATAGATTGATCCACATTATACTACATCTGCCCAAGTCACCCTGCAGCCTCATAGCATCCTCCTCACAGCTCACACTGCCACCCAGCTTTGTGTCATCCACAAACTTGGAGATATCACATTTAATTCCTTTTTCTAAATCATTAATATATAATTGTAAATAACTGGGGTCCCAGCACTGAGACTTTAGATTAATAGCTATTTGATTAGTCAGGGGTGATGGGGAGAAGACAGGAAACATCGAAAATAGGTGCAGGAGTAGGCCATTCGGCCCTTCGAGCCTGCACCGCTATTCAATATGATTATGGCTGATCATCCAACTCTGTATGGGGCTAGGATTTTTTTTAGTTTAGTTTAGAGATACAGAACGGAAACAGGCCCTTCGGCCCACTGGGTCCGCGCCGACCAGCGATCCCCGCACACTAACACTATCCTGCACCCACTAGGGACAGTTTTTACATTTACCAAGCCAATTAACCTACAAACCTGTACGTCTTTGGAGTGTGGGAGGAAACCGAAGATCTCGGAGAAAACCCACGCAGGTCACGGGGAGAACGTGCAAACTCCGTACAGACAGCACCCGTAGTCGGGATCGAACCCAGGTCTCCGGCGCCGCTTTCGCTGTAAGGCAGCGACTCTACCGCTGCACAAACCGCGACCGGGAGAGATAGATCAGCCATGATTGAATGGCGGAGTGGACTCGATGGGCCGAATGGCCTAATTCTGCTCCTGGAACGTGGAAACTTATGGGGCTTGTTCTGTCTCTTTCCTCCTTGCAGTTCCGCTGGAGATGGGAGTGTTTCTGCGGGAACACCTGAACTACTGGTACAGCCTGAAGGCCTACTACATGGCAAAGACAATGGCCGACATTCCCTTCCAGGTACGGCAACCTGAAAGAACTGCAGATGCTGGTAAAATCGAAGGGAGACACAAAATGCTGGAGACACTCAGCGGGTGAGGCATCATCTATGGAGAGAAGGAATGGGCGCCGTTTCGGGTCGAGACCTGCTGAGTTTCTCCAGCATTTTGTGTCTAACTGCAACCTGATGTTAATTTTGTAGAAGTTTAGAGATATAGCACGAAAACAGGCCCTTCGGCCCCACTGAGTCCGCACCGACCAGCGATCCCCGCACACTAACACTATCCTACACATACAAGGGGTAATTTACACGTACACCAAGATTCAGATTCAGATTCAATTTTAATTGTCATTGTCAGTGTACAGTACAGAGACAACAAAATGCATTTAGCATCTCCCTGGAAGAGCGACATAGCAAATTATTTGAATAAATAATAATAAGTGTCCGGGGGGGGGGGGGGGGGTGATTGGCAGTCACCGAGGTACGTTGTTGAGTAGAGTGACAGCCGCCGGGAAGAAGCTGTTCCTGGACCTGCTGGTCCGGCAACGGAGAGACCTGTAGCGCCTCCCGGATGGTAGGAGGGTAAACAGTCCATGGTTGGGGTGAGAGCAGTCCTTGGCGATGCTGAGCGCCCTCCGCAGACAACGCTTGCTTTGGACAGACTCAATGGAGGGGAGCGAGGAACCGGTGATGCGTTGGGCAATTTTCACCACCCTCTGCAGTGCCTTCCGGTCGGAGACAGAGCAGTTGCCATACCATACTGTGATGCAGTTGGTAAGGATGCTCTCGATGGTGCAGCGGTAGAAGTTCACCAGGATCTGAGGAGACAGATGGACCTTCTTCAGTCTCCTCAGGAAGAAGAGACGCTGGTGAGCCTTCTTGATCAGAGTTGAGGTATTGTGGGTCCAAGAGAGGTCATCGGACATGTTGACTCCCAGGAACCTGAAGCTAGAAACACGTTCCACCTCCGTCCCGTTAATGTGGATGGGGGTGTGCGTGCCGCCCCTGGACTTCCTGAAGTCTACAATGAGCTCCTTGGTCTTCTTGGAGTTAAGGGCCAGGTTGTTGTCAGCGCACCATGCTGCTAAGTGCTGGACCTCCTCCCTGTAGGCCGACTCATCGTTGTTGCTGATGAGGCCAATCACCGTTGTATCATCTGCATACTTGATGATGGTGTTAGTACCATGTACAGGTGTGCAGTCATAGGTGAAGAGGGAGTAGAGGAGGGGGCTCAGCACACAGCCCTGTGGAACGCCGGTGTTCAGGGTGAGGGTTGAAGAGGTGTGCTTGTCTAACCTAACAGACTGGGGTCTGTTGGTTAGAAAGTCCAGTATCCAGTTGCAGAGGGAGGGGTCGATGCCCAGGTTACCGAGTTTGGTGATCAGTTTTGATGGTATAATGGTGTTGAATGCTGAGCTGTGGTCGATGAACAGCATTCTTACGTAAGTGTCTCTGTTGTCGAGGTGGGAGAGGGCGGAGTGAAGTGTCGTTGAGATGGCATCCTCCGTACTCCTGTTCTTGCGGTAGGCAAACTGATAGGGATCCAGTGTGGGGGGTAGGCAGCTTTTGAGGTGTGCCAGGACCAGCCTCTCGAAGCACTTGGTGATGATGGGGGTAAGTGCAACTGGGCGGAAGTCGTTGAGGCTTGCCGCAGTGGAGTGTTTTGGCACTGGCACGATGGAGGTGGTTTTAAGGCACGTGGGGACAACTGCTTGGGCAAGTGACAGGTTGAAGATGTCAGTCCAGACGTCTGTCAGCTGCGCAGCACAGGCCCTGAGCACGCGCCCGGGGATGCCGTCAGGGCCAGCAGCTTTACGTGCATTAGTCCTACTCAGTGCCACGTATACGTCGTAGGGGGTGAGTGTGAGGGGTTGGTGATCGGCAGGTAGCACAGCCTTGATGGCTGTCTCTAGATTGTCCCTGTCGAAGCGGCCATAGAAGTGATTAAGCTCCTCAAGGAAGGAGGCGTCGCTGGATGTGGGGGTGGTGTTGGAGGGTCTGTAGTCCGTGATGGCCTGGATGCCTTGCCACATGCGTCGGGGGTCGGAGTTGTTGTTGAAGTGCTCCTCAATCCTGAGCTTATGGCAGTGCTTGGCCTTCTTGATGCCCCTCTTCAGGTTAGCCCTGGATGAACTGTAGGCTCGAGCATCGCCTGACCTGAAAGCGGTGTCCCGTGCTTTCAGCAGTAGCCTGACCTCGCTGTTCATCCATGGCTTCTGATTCGGGAATATGGTCACCCGTTTGAGGGAGGTGACACTATTGATGGTGGAGTTTATAAAGTCCAGAACAGAGGATGTGTAGGAATCAATGTCCGTGTGGGAGTCAAGGGTGGCCTGGGCTGCAAACGCCTTCCAGTCAGTATTTCCAAAACACTGCTGAAGTGTGAAGTCCGCTTCCTCTGACCAGATTAACCTACAAACCTGCACGTCTTTGGAGTGTGGGAGGAAACCGAAGATCTCGCAGAAAACCCACGCGGGTCACGGGGAGAATGCGCAAACTCCGCACAGACAGCACCCGAAGTCGGGATCAAACCCGGGTCTCCGGCGCTGCATTCGCGGTGAGGCGGCAACTCTACCGCTGCGCCACCGTGTTCCCAACGGCAAAAGGGTCCCTGAATTAGCAGAGGAATAACACAACCGCAGCGCTGATGTACTCCTCTGCTCCAAAAATGTTTCATGTTCTGGCCCGTTGTGTGTGTGCGCAGGTGATGTTCCCCGTGGCGTACTGCAGCATCGTCTACTGGATGACCGCTCAGCCCTGTGACGCTCTCCGATTCATTCTCTTTGCGGCCCTGGGCACAATGACATCCCTCGTGGCCCAGTCCCTGGGCCTCCTGATAGGGGCAGCCTCCACATCTCTTCAGGTCAGTGGTCAAAGACTGATCTTGCATCGTCAACCCTCTTTCCCTCCCCCTCCTACCCCCTCTACCCCCCCCCCTCTACCCCCCCCTCTACCCCCCCCTCTACCCCCCCCTCTACCCCCCCCTCTACTCCCACCCCCTCTACCCCTACTTCCCCCCTCTACCCCACCCCCCGCATCCCTCTACCCCTGCCTCTACCCCCCCCCCCCTGTCCCCCCCCCCCCCTGTCCCCCCCCCCTCCCTCTCTCCCACCCTCACTCTTTGTCATCTACCCATCTTCTAGCCACTCATAGCCACTAAATCTATCCCTGCCTCCCCCCTGTCTCTTCCCCTTTCTCCTTCAGGCTGCATTAACCCTTTACTTGCCGTCCGCAGGTGGCCACGTTTGTGGGACCGGTGACGGCCATCCCAGTGTTACTCTTCTCTGGATTCTTTGTCAGTTTTGACACCATCCCCAAATACCTTCAGTGGATGTCCTACATGTCGTATGTCAGGTAGATGCAAGCACCCGAACATCGCGGGACTTTCCCCAATAACAGGAGCTGCCACGCACAGAGTCGCTTGCCCAGAGTAGGGGGATTGTGAACCAGAAGGCATAGAAACATAGAAAATCGGGGCAGGAGTGGGCCATTCGGCCCCTCGAGCCAGCACCGCCATTCAATATGATCATGGCTGATCATCCAGAATCAGTACCCCCCATTCCTGCTTTCTCCCCATATCCCTCGATTCCGTTAGTCCTAAGAGCTAAATCTAACTCTCTCTTGAAAACATCCAGTGAATTGGCTTCCACTGCCTTCTGTGGCAGAGAATCCCACAGATTCACAACTCTCTGGGTGAAAAGGTTTTCCCTCCTCTCAGTCCAAAATGGCCGACCCCTTACTCTTAACCTGTGACCCCTGGTTCTGGACTCCCCCCAACATGGGGAACATTTTTCCTGCATCTAGCCTGTCCAATCCCTGAAGAGTTTTCTATGTTTCTATACGAAACCCTCTCATCCTTCTAAATTCAATTTCTAAAGGACATGAGTTTAATGTGAGGGGACAGAGAAAGATTTAATAGGAACCCGAGGGGCAACTTTTTCACACTTAGGGTGGTGGCTGTATGGTATGAGCTGCTGGAGGAGGTAGTTGAGGAAAAATTGAGAGACATTTGGTCAGAAGGAACTACAGATGCTGGTTTAAACCGAAGATAGACACACAAAGCTGGAATAACAGCAGGTCAGACAGCATCTCTGGAGAGAAGGAAGTGGCGTTTCAGTCTGAAGAAGGGTCTCGACCCAAAACATCACCCATTCCTTTTCTCCAGAGATGCTGCATGACCCGCATGTATCAATGAGATTCCCTCTCATCCTTCTAAACTCCAGAGTTGGGACCATTTTTCAAGGAATAGGCGACTTCCTCAGACTCGCGAGACAAGATTACTGCAGTCTTGGCCGTTGTGTCCGGCACGGAAGGTTGTGGGCCGAAGGGCCTGTCGCCGTGCTGTTCCAGGCTCCGCGCTCCGCGAGTGATTGACCGCGTTGTGTCTCCCGCGCAGGTACGGTTTTGAAGGCGTCATCCTGTCCATCTACGGGCTGGACCGCGAGGACCTCCACTGCGAGGAGGACGCCACCTGTCACTTCCAGAAGTCGAAGGCCATTTTGAAAGAGCTCGACGTGGAGCACGCCAAACTTTACCTCGATTTTATCGTCCTCGGCATCTTCTTCGTCTCCCTCCGCATCATCGCCTACTTCGTTCTGAGGTACAAGATCCGAGCCGAGAGGTAATAAAACAAAGAAGAAAAAAATCGTCCGTCCGACTTCACGGGCAGAAAACAGGCGAATCCGCTTGGCTCACTGCCGTGACTGTTGACCTCAGGACTGAACTTTGCCCTCAGGATCAAATGGTGCAAAAAAACAAAAAAAAAACTTGAGTGTGGGACTTGGCTACTTGTTCACCCTCCGCCATCACCCACAAGACATCATCACCCTGCTGGAAGACAACCCCTTCCCCAAATGTTTTCACGTGCCAAATATTATCGTCTCAAGACGGGCTCCGCCAATGCTCTCCTCCGTTTCGTTCAGGCCATCCAACTTCCTGGGGTGATATCGCCATGTTAAACGGCAGACCATCTTGTCCCTACTGCTGTATAGTCAGGGGAAGTTTAGTATTCATGGGAACAGTCGCTGGTGGGGGGGTCAGATAAGGTGGGTGGAGAGCAGGAAAATTGGATTATCAGGATTAGACAATAGACAATAGGTGCAGGAGTAGGCCATTCGGCCCTTCGAGCCAGCACCGCCGTTCAATGTGATCATGGCTGATCATCCCCAATCAGTACCCCGTTCCTGCCTTTTCCCCATATCCCCTGACTCCGCTATCTTTAAGAGCCCTCTCTTGAAAGTATCCAGAGAACCGCGAATTCCACAGACTCGCAACTCTCTGTGAGACAAAGTGTTTCCTTGTCTCCGTTCTAAATGGCTTACCCCTTATTCTTAAACTGTGGCCCCTGGTTCTGGACTCCCCCCAACATCGGGAACATGTTTCCCGCCTCTAGCGTGTCCAAACCCTTAATAATCTTATGTTTCAATAAGATGCCCTCTCATCCTTCTAAACTCCAGAGCATTCAAACCCATTCTCTCAGCATATGACAGCCCCGCCATCCCGGGAATTAACCTTGTAAACCTACGCTGCACTCCCTCAATAGCAAGAATGTCTTTCCTCAAATTAGGGGACCAAAACTGCACACAATACGCCAGGCGTGGTCTCACTAGGGCCTTGGTGTACAACTGCAGAAGGACCTTTTTGCTCCTATACTCAACTCAACAGTTTTTCCCGACCCAATGTTGCACCTCCTGCATCTCCCCCAACTCAATTGGAGCCCGTCTTCTCAAAATGAGGCCAAGTGCTTGATCAAAAGACCATTTTGAAAAAAAAAAATCCTGAATGGAATTGAAAAGGCCGTCTTCGTAAATCGATGAGCAGTTGGATTGGGGACGTCTCAGCTGGAAGAAGGTTGTTGTGAAATTGGACAGCTTCCACCTTCTTCTCTCATCTCGGTCGTGTCGTCCACCCTTGGTGTTGGGAGGTGGTTGGACCAAGGCAACTGGACATTGTGTGGTGGGGTCGCAGAGCAGTGCGCCCCCCCAGAGTTTTGTAGTCATCATCGTCTTCCATCTCCGACAGTAGCCCGAGTTGCTTCAACCCCTCGCCAGGAACCTTGTCTGAGAATACTTGCCAGTCAGTAACCTACAAGCAACAATCAATGCAAACCGAACGTTACGATGAAACCTACTTTCAGTTCTGCCATGTGGCAGAAATAGTTTTTTTTTGTCACGCCCTCCACCTCTGTAGGTGGCGAGAAGGCATTTTTAAGTTATTGTAAATAGTTTAGATACCTAGAATTCAACGTACTTGAATTTCTTGCACGCTTTAATGCAGTTGTGTCAATGTGGACAGAATATTGTCTCCTCTGAGGTTGATATAGGTCACGGTGATGTCGTCGCAGTTTGGAGCAGGGTCTCGAACCGAAACGTCACCCATCCTTTTTATTCTCCAGAGATGCTGCTTGCCTGACCTGCTGAGTTACTCCATCACTTTGGGTCTATCGATCTTGTACCTACTTGGGGAGGTCAAACTTTGAAACTGGGTTGAAGGTCGTCTGGCAGCACGGTGGCGCAGCGGTAGAGTTGCTGCCTTACAGCGCGTACAGCACCGGAGACGCCCGGGTTCGACCCCGGCTACGGAGTTTGCACGTTCTCCCCGTGACCCGCGTGGGTTTTCTCCGGGCGCTCCGGTTTCGCCCCACACTCCAAAGACGTGCAGGTCAAATTGTACAAATTGTCCCGAGTGTTACTGTGCGGGGACTGCTGGTCGGCGCGGGGATCGCTGGTCGGCGCGGACTCGGTGAGCCGAAGGGCCTGTTTCTGCGTTGTGTCTCTAAACTAAACTAAATAAGAAAATGTGGGATGAGGTGATGTGTCTTGTTCCTTTTCAGCAGTTCACTGCAAACTATGGTGAAGATTACTGGGACATCTTTGCGGAGAGATGTGGTGTCTCTGTTAGGCCGACCAGGAGCAAGGTTTTCATCCGGGCACTTTATCTAGCATGGATAAGATGGCTTTGTGGACTATTAGTCAAATACCTCGACTATTGATTATAGATTGAGATTTAAGTTAAAAATCCCACCCCAGCAGTTAGATCATAAAATCATATGTGATAGAATTTGGCCCATCAAGTCTACTCCGCCATTCAATCATGGCTGATCTATCTCTCCCTACTAACCCCATTCTTCTGCCTTCTCCCCATAGCCCCTGACACCCGTACTAATCAAGAATCTATCTATCTCTGCCTTAAAAATATCCACTGACTTGTCCTTCACAGCCTTCTGTGGCAATGAATTCCATGTCCTTAAATAAACGTCCTTTAATTCTGAGGCTGTGGCCTCTGGTCCTAGACTCTCCCACTAGTGGAAACATCCTCTCCACATCCACTCTATCCAGGGTCATTGTCAAGAGGTAGATATTAGTTTAAATCGAGGGAGAAAAGATTTAATAGGAACCCGAGGGGCAACTTTGCTTGACACAACTTTGCTAACACAGTGTTTATGAAACACTTGGACAAGTGCATGGATAGAACAGGTTTAGAGGGATGTGGGCCAAACACAGGCAGGTGGGCATAGAGTAGATGGGGCAAGTTGGTCAGCATGGGCAAATTGGGCCGAAGGGCCTGTTTCCTGACTACGCGTGCTGCCTGTATGGAGTGTATAAGTTGACCGCGTGGGTTTTATCCTGGAGCTCCAGTTTCCTACCGCACTCCAAAGACGTGCAGGTTTGTAGGTTAATTAGCTTCAGTAAAATAAAATTTTAAGTTGTCCCTTGTGTGTAGGAAAGTGCTAGTGTACAGGGTGATCGCTGCTCGGCACGGACTGGGTGGGCCGGAGGGCCTGTTCCCGTTCTGTATCTCTAAAGTAGGAAAGAACTGCAGATGCTGGTTTACACTGAAGATGGACACACAAAAAGTTGGAGTAACTCAGAGTGTCAGGCAGCATCGCTGGAGAAAAGGAATAGGCGATGTTTCGGCTCGAGAAGAGTCTGAAGAAGGGTCTCGACCGAAAAATGCGGCGTGGTCCTTTTCTCCAGAGTTGCTGCCCGACCCGCTGAGTAACTCCAGCATTCTGTATCTCAAGAACCTGATTGTTGTGGGAACTAGGGTCGCCAACTTTCTCACTCCCAAATAAGGGACAAAAGGTCAAAATACGGGATAAATTCCCCACGGCAATTCGTTGACCGACTCGGCCCGTGGCTGGGTGAGTGATGAGTTGGCCCGGGTGCCGGACTGCACACAAAGCCCAGCTGGTGGGCCAGCTGAGGAGTTTTGGCCCGGGGGCTGTGCGCAAAGTCCGGCGCCCCATCCAACTCATGAACCGATGATCGGCCATGCGAAGGAGGGGTGGTGGTGGTGGTGGTGTCGGCGGTAAGCGAAGGTCGGACAGCTGCCGACCGACGGGGCGAGGTGCTGCTGCTGCACTCCATGGGCTGCACCAAAGATCCTATAGCGGAGCAAGATAGACCACTCCTGCTAAATGCAATGGGCTGACGTGTAGTACGCAACGGAGCGGAACGTGGGTCTTTTTTTCATCTATTTCCATAACCAAACCCGACCCGACTCGCAGTGTAATCAGCGTTGCGGGGGAACAGTTTGTGTTAATAAATTATAATTCTGAAAATGAGGAGAGAAGATTTTGCCCAAATAATTTTGATTTTACGAGGATGTTTCCGTAACCGGCGTCCGTCTCCGCACTAGTATCCTACGGGATCTTTGGTGCGGAGACGGAAGCCGGTTACGGAAATGGGGCCGAAAATTACCCATGACCGCACTACGTCTTTTTCATCGGGTGATCTATCTTGCTCGCTATAGGATCTTTGGGCTGCACTGGACGGGATGGGTGAGGCGGGGCCGGACGCGGTGCTCCGACCTCGACCCGAGTAGTGGCGGTCAAATACGGGACAAGGGCGGTCCTGTAGGGGACAAACCAATATTGCCCAATACACGGGATGTCCCGGCTAATACGGGACAGTTGGCGACCCTAGTAGGAACCCTAGTAGCTGTTCCTAAACCTGATGGTGTGGGAACTAATACTACTGTGCGGTACCTCCTGCCCGATGGGAGCAGCGAGGATGATACGGAACGAGATGACACACGACAACATTAATTCCACATAAATAAAAAATGTTTACCTATATTTGGCTGCTGAACCACCTTCCACGTTCATGGGCCTTGCACTGAATCTGTCCACAGTATGAATACAGGGCCACATGGACAATACTATGAGCTGTCTGCTGCACGTAATGAATGTTGGCTCCTTCTCAACTGGAATCTTAAGAAAGTTCTTGGTATTTAAAATTGTTTAAAAATTTGTATTGTTTCACCAAGGAACTGGGACTGGACCCAGTTACAAAATAGTCCTTATTTTTAGCCAGTATTTCTGTACAATAAATATATTTAATGCTCATTGAGATGTCGAACGTTTTAATATCAGAGCAGGCTGCAGGGAATGGATAAATGTGCTGACGTGATCAGTCCTATTTTGTCTGCTTATAATAGGAACCGTTAAATAAAATACTATTTTTAAAAAGCTTGTCTGCTTTTCCTTTGCCAAGATTTTTCATTTGTCCTTCATCTTTCCACATTGCTACATCTTTGTCACATGGGGGAGGGGAGTAGGGGGGGGGGGAGGGGAGGGGGGGGAGGAGTTCATCTTCCATGTAGCATGGTGGCACTGAGTGCCATTGCCAGAGACCCGGGTTCAATCCTAGCTGCGGGTGCTGGCTGCGTGGAGTTTGCACGTTCTGACCGCGTGGGTTTCCTCCGGGCGCTCCGGGCTTCCTCCCACATGCCACCGGTGTGCAGGTTGCAATAAAGGGGATGCTGGTTTATACCAAAAAATAGATGCAAAAAGCTGGAGTAACTCAGCAGGCCAGGCAGCATCTCTGGAGGAAATGGATAGGTGACGTTTCAGGTCAGGATCCCTCATCAGACTGATTTCAGCAATGATCAGTCTGTTACCATCAGCCTGAAGAAGGGTCCCGGCCTGAAATGTCACCTATCTCAGATCAGGCAATCACCAAGGTGCAGAGTTAAGTAGTGAAACCGCCGCAGGGTAGAAGCTGTTCCTGAACCTGCTGGTCTGGCAACGGAGAGACCTGTAGCGCCTCCCGGATGGGAAGAGGGTAAACAGTCTGTGGTTGGGGTGAGAGCAGTCCTTGACGATGCTCTATTGGGTCACGACCCAAAACGTCACACCCATTCCTTCTCTCCAGAGATGCTGCCTGTCCCGCTGAGTTACTCCAGCTTTTTGTGTCTATCTTCGGTTTAAACAAGCATCTGCAGTGCCTTCCTACAGACTTCTCCACAGATGCTGCCTGACTCACTGAGATACTCCAGCATTTTATGTCTGTCTTAGATTTGGACGCAGGTTGTTCGGACCATAGTGTGTAGGATGCAAAACTGGGATAACATAGAACTAGTGTGAACTAGTGGTCGGTATGGACTCTGTGGGCCGAAGGGCCTGTTTCTGTGATGTACGACTGTGATTCCACAGCTACCAGCCATGTCCTGCCCATCTAATCTGTGATCCTTTCAGCCATGGTTGGCACAGCGGTAGAATTGCTGCCTTACAGCACCAGGGACCGGGGGTTCGATCCTGACCACGGGTGCTGTCTGTACGGAGTTTGCACGTTCTCCCTGTGACCTGCGTGGTGTTCCTCTGGGTGCTCCGGTTTCCTCCTGCATGCCAAAGAATTGCGGGTTTGTAGGTTAATTGGCCCTCTGTAACTTTCCCACTCTAACGTGTGGGGAAGTCAGGAGAAAATGGGATAAGATGGTCGGCACAGGCTCGGTGGGCCGAAGGGCCTGTTGCCATGCTGTATCTCTAAACGGAACGAAAGATGGTTGGACAAAGGTGTCTGAATCAATGCAGAGATGTTTGCCAGCATGTTTTGTTGCCATGACAACTCCCCATCTTAGACTGGAGGGTGAGAGACACAATGCCAGGAAAAAAAATGCAAAAAGCAAAACAATTATAACACATTTTAAAAAGGTGACGGTTTCCTCAAAAGCACCCAATTAAAGCGCGTTTCATCTTCGTGACAAAAGAATTGCCAATGAGACAGCTCACTGCTTAGTTTAGAAAATAGAAAATAGGTGCAGGAGGAGGCCATTCGGCCCTTCGAGCCAGTTTAGTTTTAGAGATACAGCGTGGAAACAGGACCTTGGTCAGTCCGCACCGACCAGCGATCCCCGCACATTAACACTACCCTACACACTAGGGACAATTTTACATTCATACCAGGCCAATTAACCTACAAACCTGTACGTCTTTGTGTGGGAGGAAACTAACGATCTCAGAGAAAATCCACGTGGTCACAGAGAGAACGTACAAACTCCATACAGACAGCACCCGTAGTCGGGATCGAAACGCGATCTCTGGCGCTGTAAGGCAGCAACTCTACCCCTATGCCTCCGTGTCGCACAGATATGGTGCGAATCAAAGAAGGTCATCTAATTTAAAACATTCATTATCTTTCAGATGACTCAAACACAGATTAATGATAAACACTTAAAACAAAAGACGGAGGTGTTATCTGTAAAATGATGTCCAATTATTCACTTCACAAGGCAATTTTGTGGTCGCAGTGTTTTACTTTAGAATTTTGAGATACAGCGCGGAAACAGGCCCTTCGGCCCACCGAGTCAGCGCCAACCAGCGATCCCCCCGTACATTAACACAATCCTACACACTAGGGACAATTTTACATTTACACCAAGCTAATTAACCTACAAACATGCACGTCTTTGGAGTGTGGGAGGAAAGCAAAGATCTCGGAGAAAACCAACCCAGGTCACGGGGAGAACGTACAAACTCCGTACAGACGAGCGCCCGTACCCGGAAGATAAAATATGATCCTAACACTGAATTGATTATATTCGGATTACTGGAATATGAGAATAAATTGAATATGTTTCAAAAATCTTTCCTGAATTATGGTTTAATAACGGCAAAAACACTTATACTGACGTTTTGGAAAAATACATCGACACCAACGTTTAAAATGTGGATTTCAAACATGTTGGAAACCTTACATCTTGAAGAAATGCGATTCCTCCTAACAGACAAACTAGACCAATTCCTAAGGATTTGGTCTCCACTTGTCGACTCCTTACAAGCATATGGTGCAACACAAACATAGAAATGATCTGTTTCAGGACTGGGTGAATGATGGTCAAGAATAATAAATAGCTATCTCTCCTTTATTCTTCTGCTTCCTACCTTTTCTTCTTTTCTCTCTATTTTCTTCTCCATTTATCTTCTTCTCACTTTCCGATATCACACTCCTCTCTATTCCTTTTCTATTCTCTTTCTATCCCTTTTTTTACTGTTAAAATTTAAAAAAAAATAAGAAGCTGTACATGAACCGTAACATGTCAATATATACTAGGTAGCTATGATACCATATCGACACCAACACCATCGTGAAGTTTGCAGACGACACAACAGTGATTGGGCTGATCACCAACGGTGATGAAACAAACTACAGAGCGGAGGTGCAGAACCTGGCGGACTGGTGCGCCAATAACAACTTGGCACTAAACACCTCCAAGACCAAGGAGCTGATTATTGACTTCAGGAGGTCCCATTCTGGAGAATACGCCCCAATCTCCATTTACGGGGAAAGTGTGGAGAGAGTGTCCAGCTTTAAGTTTCTGGGCACTCACATTTCAGAAGACCTCACATGGTCCACAAACACCGCCGCACTGGTCAAGAAGGCACAGCAACGACTGTTCTTCCTGAGGACATTAAAAAAGACTGGTCTGCCCCAACAGCTGCTGACAACGTTCTACCGCTGCACCACAGAGAGCATACTAACGTATGGCATCTTTGTGTGGTATCTCAGCTGCACGGAGGCGGAGAGGAGAGCTCTTCAGCGCGTCGTCAACAGAGCGCAGCGGATCATCGGGACAGAGCTACCAGCCTTGGAGGGCATCGACCACACACGGTGCCTCAGGAAGGCCCTCAGCATCCATAAGGACTCATCACACCCCTGCCACGGTCTGTTTCAACTACTTCCCTCCGGCAGACGTTACAAGGCCTTCTACGCCCGAACCTCCAGACTCAGGAACAGTTTTATCCCAAGAGCTATAGCGGCTCTGAACCGGCCCTAATGAGTGCCCCCCCACCCACCCCCTTTGGACAGTCTCCCTCAGATGGTCACGTCAATCAATTCAGCTTGTTTATTTATGTATTGTATTTATTTACCTTTATTGTACATCAGTGGAGCTGCACACTAAATCTCGTTGCACTGATGTGCAATGACAATAAAAGATATATTATTATTATTATTATTATTATTATATTATTGTACTTACTTCTAATAAAAATTAAAAAAAAGACAAGCACCCGTAGTCGGGATCGAACCCTGGTCTCAGGCGCTGCAAGCACTGTAAGGCAGCAACCCTACCGCTGTGCCACAGGTGCTCCATGTCATGTGATGGAAGCAGATAGCACCGTAAACCACACAGGTGGCAAAAAAGAAATGGAAACACCATGTTGTACCGGGCGATCGGGGAACTGGGACTAATCTGATTGCTTCAAGGATCTGGGATAGTTGCAAAGGGCTGATTGGCCTCAAGACCCGTGAGATTTGGATTAGATGACGAGTAATCTAAACTAAGACCACAAAGAATGCAAATTGAAATCACATGGTAGTCAGGAATTTCAATTTAACCGGAGCTCCTAGAGAAAACCCACGCAGGTCACGGGGAGAACGCACAAACTCCGTAGAGCACCCGTAGTCGGGATCGAACCCGGGTCTCTGGCGCTGAAAGCGCTGTAAGGCAGCAACTCTACCGCTGCGCCACCCGGTGGTAGTCTAGCAGCTTGTGAATATGTAACTAATTCCAACCCTCCCCCACTGGGCATGTAACATATGCTAAGATTGCAATATTCATATTGAGACATGACTCATTGTGTAATTAGGACAAAACTTAGACGTGGTTTTATTCAAACGCTTCACTTTTGGTTGTCTTCAGCCATTTGACTCTTCCTTCTGTGAAATGAAAGTAGATTAAAAGCATGATTAACTGAAGTAATATCATTAATAGACAATAGGTGCAGGAGTAGGCCATTCGGCCCTTCGAGCCAGCACCGCCATGCAATGTGATCATGGCTGATCATCCACAATCAGTACCCCGTTCCTGCCTTCTCCCCATATCCCCTGACTCCGCTATCTTCAAGGGCCCTATCTGACTCTCTCTTGAAAGTATCCAGAGAACCGGCCTCCACTGGCTTCTGAGGCAGAGAGTTCCCCAGACTCACCACTCTCTGTGTGAAAAAGTGTTTCCTCAACTCCATTCTAAATGGCTTACCCCTTAATCTTAAACTGTGGCCCCTGGTTCTGGACTCTCCCAACATCGGGAAAATGTTTCCCGCCTCTAGTGTGTCCAAGCCCTAAACAATCTTATATGTTTCAATGAGATCTCCTCTCATCCTTCTAAACTCCAGAGTGTACAAGCCCAGCCACTCCATTCTCTCAGCATATGACAGCGCCGCCATCCCGGGAATTAACCTTGTAAACCTACGCTGCACTCCCTCAATAGCAAAAATGTCCTTCCTCAAATTAGGGGACCAAAACTGCACACAATACTCCAGGTGTGGTCTCACTAGGGCTCTGTACAACTGCAGAAGGACCTCTTTGCTCCTATACGCAATATGTTTTTTTTTACTCCCCCATGTTAAGGGAAAATGAATATCAAATGTGTGCGGGGGGGGGGGGGGGGTGGGGGGGGGGGGGGGGGGGAGGGGGTTACATTTCAGTTATATCATTTAGTTTATTGTCACGTGTACCGAGGTACAGTGAAAGGCTTATTTTGTTGCGTGCTATCCAGTCAGCGGAAACACTATACATTGATTACAATTGAACCATCCACAGTGTACAGATATAGGATGAAGGCAATAATGATCAGTGCAAGATAAAATCCAGCAAAGTCTGATTAAAAGTACTCCGGGGGTCTCCAGTGAGGAAGATAGTAGCTCAGGACCGCTCGTTTTAAGGATGTTGAGACCTTATCTGGAGTATAGTGTCCGTTTTCAGTTCACGAGGTTAATCCCCGGGATGGCGGGACTGTCATATGAGGAAGGATTGAAAAGACTAGACTTGTATTCACTGGAATTTGCAAGAATGAGGGGGGGTCATATAGAAACATATAAAATTATAAAAGGACTGGGCAAGCTAGATGCAGGAAAAATGTTCCCAATGATGGGGGAGTCCAGAACCAGGGGCCACAGTCTAAGAATAAAGGGGAGGTAATTTAAAACTGTGATGAGAAAAAACTTTTTCACCCAGAGAGTTGTGAATTTGTGGAATTCCCTGCCACAGAGGGCAGTGGAGGCTAATTCACTGGATGAATTTAAAAGAGAGTTAGATAGAGCTCTTGGGGCTAGCGGAATCAAGGGGTATGGGGAGAAGGCAGACACAGGTTATTGATTGGGGATGATCAGCCATGATCACAATGAATAGCAGTGCTGGCTCAAAGGGCCAAATGGCCTCCTCCTGCACCTATTTTCTATGTTTCTGTGTTTCCTTATGTAAGGATGAACCTTATTGTCCCTTGGTTTAGTTTAGTTTGGAGATAATTCATGAAACAAGCCCTTCGGCCCATCGAGCTCATGCCGACCATCCATCCCCCACTGACACAACTTCCATGTTATCCCATTATCGCGTCCACTCCCTACACACCGGGAACACTAGTGTGAACGGGCGATCGACGGGTCTGTTGCCGTGGCTGTATCTCTAAACGAAACGAAAACTACAACTAAAGTAAAAGTAAAACTGAAACTAAATGTAAAACTAAAGGGCCTGTCGCACTTGGGCGTCATTTGCAGGTGGCGCGCGAAGATTTTGTGAATCCCAAAATCCTGGGGCACCACGCGCGGCCGCGCATCACTACCTACGCCACCGCTTCCCACCGCTATGCGTGCGTCATCACGCGCGCGTGAGGCGTAAATGATGTCGCCGCATGCGTTGCGACGTGTAAATGATGTCATTTACGGAAAGATGTCAACAAAATAGAGAGAGTACAGAGGAGATTTACTAGAATGTTGCCTGAGTTTCAGCAACTAAGTTACAGAGAAAGGTTGAACAAGTTAGGTCTTTATTCTTTGGAGCGCAGAAGCTTAAGGGGGGACTTGATAGAGGGCTTTAAAATTATGAGAGGGATAGACAGAACTGACGTGGATAAGCTTTTCCCATTGAGAGTAGGGAAGATTCAAACAAGAGGACATGACTTGAGAATTAAGGGACAAAGGTTTAGGGGTAACATGAGGGGGAACTTCTTTACTCAGAGAGTGGTAGCGGTGTGGAATGAGCTTCCAGAGGAAGATAGGTATATGGACGGGAAAGGAATGGAGGGTTATGGTCTGAGTGCAGGTAGATGGGACTAGGTGAGAGTAAGTGTTCGGCACGGACTAGGTGGGCCGAGATGGCCTGTTTCCGTGTTGTAATTGTTATATGGTTATAAATGATGTCGCGTAAATGAAGCGCAAATAACGCCCGAGTGGGACAGGCCCTTCAATAGAAATGAAGACTAAACTGTAAACAAACTAAATTAAAATGTCAAAACTGAAACTGAACTAAAATTAAAGTACAACTAATTTAAACAACGAAACTGGAATTAAACTAAGGCTACATTGAAACTACAACGAAACTGCAACTGCGACTACAATTACAACTAGACTAAACGATGAAACGTAGGCTGGGCCATATCCGTGCCATTACCTCCATTTGCTGGTGGATCCACTCGAGGTATTCGGTGACCCTGGTGTAGACGCCAGGTTTGTTCTGGTTTGCACAGCCAGCTCCCCAGCTGGTAATCCCCACCAACCTCCATCCGCTCTCTTCGCTGCAGGCCAGTGGTCCACCACTGTCCCCCTGTGTGTATTCAAACGGATATTACACTTGCACCAAGCCAATTGACCTACGCAGCGGTATGCCTTTGGAGTGTGGGAGGAAACCGGAGATCTCGGAGTAAAACCCCCCACGCGGGTCACGGGGGAGAGCGCAGGAACTCCGCGCAGACAAGCGCCCGTGGTCGGGATCGAACCCGGGTCTCCGTGAATGAATTAATACGTTTATTGTCCAAGTATTCACATACAAGGCATTTGCCTTGGTGCTCCGCCCGCAAGTGACAACATGACATGCAGTGACAGTTAGGAATGACACATAAGACATTAAACATTAATAATAAAACATTTTTGATTAAACATGTGAATTCAATCAAATACCAGAGCAAAAGCTCCGTGAGGCAGTGACTACCGCTGTCCCAGCGTGACCACTCAGGTCCAAAGTAAACGGAAAACCCACGGATTGGGAAGAACTTTACAAGATGCTGGTCGGAGGCTGAGAGGAGACCTGACAGACGTATATAAGATGATGGAAGGTGTAGAATTAGATTTGAATAGATTTTACTTTGAACTTTAGAGTGTAGGGATATTGAGAGCCAAAGGGCATCGGGTGAAGGTGAGAGGGGAAAGATTTAATAGGAACCTGAGGGACAACGTTTTCACTCAGAGCATGGTGGGTGTATGGAACGGGCTGCCAGAGAAGGTAGTTGAGACTGGTCTAGGTTAGTTTAGAGATACAGTATGGAAACAGGCCTTTTAACCCCACGAGTTCGTGCCGACCAGCGATCCCTGTACACTGACACTATCCTACACACACTAGGGACAGTTTACAGTTTTTCAGGGGCCGATTAACTTACAAACCTGTTCGGCTTTGGAGTGTGTAAGTAAGTAAGTCAGTAAGTAAATTTTATCTATATAGCACGTTTAAATCAACTCGCGTTGAAACCAAAATGCTTTTCATAGAAGAAATAATTAAGTTTCCGTACATCCATAGAAAAATTAAAAAAAAGAAAAATGACACAACACGTTATAGAACTCCACATGAACGTCCCCCCACAACAGAATCAAAATGTTCCACTGTGGGGAAAGGCATCAGAAAGTTAAGTCCCCTTCTTCTGTGATCACCCGAGGTCGGGGCCTATTTGTGGCCTCCGCAGCCAGTCCGATGTTACAGGCCCTCTTGCCGGGAAGATGGAACTCCGGCATCTGGTGAACACTCCTCAAAGTGTGGGAGGAAACCGGAGCACATGGAGAAAACCACACACACTAGGGACAATTTACATTTACACCAAGCCAATTAACCGACAAACATGTGCGCCTTTGGAGTGTGGAAGGAAACCGAAGATCACGGAGAAAACCCACGCGGGTCACGGGGAGAACGTACATACTCCGTACAGACAGCGCCCGCAGTCGGGATCGAACCTGGATCTTCGGCGCCGACAGGCAGCAAATCTACCGCTGCACCACTGTGCCGCCCAATAGAATAGACGGTTCAGTTTATTGTCCCGTGTACCGAGGTACAGTGAAAAGCTTTTGTTGCGTGCTAACCAGTCAGTGGAAAGACAATACGTGATTGTGAATACAATCGAGCCGTCCACAGTGTATGAATGTGTGTGAGTGATTGGTGGTGGTCGGAGGGGCCGTAGGCGCAGATTGGCAGCCACCCTTCCGTCAGTCTGCCCCAGGGCAGCTGTGGCTACAGAAGTAGCTTACCACCACCGAGTGTGACTGAGGAGTGAATGAATAATGCGATGTAAAGCGCCTTGAGTATTAGAAAGGCGCTATATAAATCCCATACATTATTATTATTATAGTGTATAGATACATGCGAAGGGAAAAACGTTGAGCGCAAGGTAAAGCCCGATCAAGGATAGTCCGAGGTAGACAAAAATGCTGGAGAAACTCAGCGGATGAGGCAGCATCATAGATGCAGCCTCAACCGCTGAGTTTCTCCAGCATTTTTGTCTACCTTCGATTTTTCCAGCATTTGCACATCCCTGAAGATCTTTCCTGGTCCGAGAACACTGATGCAATTATTAAGAAAGCACATCGGCGCCTCTACTTCCTGAGAAGATTACTGAGAGTCGATTTGTCAAGGAGGACTCTCTCTGACGTCTACAGGTGCACAGTAGAGAGCATGCTGACCGGTTGCATCGTGGCTTGGTTCGGCAACTTGAGCGCCCTGGAGCGGAAAAGACTACAAAAAGTAGTAAACACTGCCCAGTCCATCATCGGCTCTGACCTCCCTTCCATCGAGGGGATCTATCGCAGTCGCTGCCTCAAAAAGGCTGGCAGTATCATCAAGGACCCACACCATCCTGGCCACACACTCATCACCCCGCTACCTTCAGGTAGAAGGTACAGGAGCCTGAAGACTGCAATGACCAGGTTCAGGAATAGCTACTTCCCCACAGCCATCAGGCTATTAAACTTGACTCGGACAAAACTCTGAACATTAATAGCCCATTATCTGTTTATTTGCACTTTATCAGTTTATTTATTCATTCCAGAACCAGGGGCCACAGTCTTAGAATAAAGGGGAGGTCATTTAAGACTGAGGTGAGAAAAAACAGTTGTGAATTTATGGAATTCCCTGCCACAGAGGGCAGTGGAGGCCAAATCACTGGATGAATTTAAGAGAGAGTTAGATAGAGCTCTAGGGACTAGTGGAGTCAAGGGATATGGGGAGAAGGCAGGCACGGGTTATTGATAGGGGACGATCAGCCATGATCACAATGAATGGCGGTGCTGGCTCGAAGGGCCGAATGGCCTCCTCCTGCACCTATTTTCTATGTTTCTATGTTTCTATGTGTGTGTATATTTATATAATGGACACAATATGTTTCCGTGCTGTAATTGTTATATGGTTATATGGTTATATGGTTATATGGACACACTGATCTGTTCTGTAGTCAATGCCTACTATGTTCTGTTGTGCAGAAGCAAAGCAAGAATTTCATTGTCCTATCAGGGACACATGACAATAAACTCTCTTGAATCTTGAACCTTCCTAAACAAGGATAGTCCGAGTGTCTCCGGTGAGGTGGAGAGTCGCTCAGGACCGCTCTCCGGTTGTGGCGGAGATGATGGAATCTTTTCGCCAGGTTCCAACCCTTACCTGACAGGTGTCCACACCTCCGTGCAGGTAGCCAGCGCAGATCATCCTGGAACTTATCCTCTTGTGGTAAACATCGGGACGGCGGCAAATGTTGTTGGCAATCAGCGGGACCTCCGCTTCGCGCAGATCGAGTGAGATTTCATCCGCTGCATCGTAAAAGCAGTTTCAGTTTAGTACTGGAGATACAGCGTGCAAACAGGCCCTTCACCCTAATTCTATTCCATGGAGCGTAGGAGGATGAGGGCAGATAGAAAACATAGAAACATAGAAAAATAGGTGCAGGAGGAGGCTATTCGGCCCTTCGAGCCAGCACCGCCATTCATTGTGATCATGGCTGATCGTCCCCAATCAATAACCCGTGCCTGCCTTCTCCCCATATCCCTTAATTCCACTAGCCCCTAGAGCTCTATCTAACTCTCTCTTAAATCCATCCAGTGATTTGGCCTCCACTGCCCTCTGTGGCAGGGAATTCCACAAATTCACAACTCTCTGGGTGAAAAAGTTTATTCTCACTTCAGTCTTAAATGGCCTCCCCTTATAGAGGTATTTCATTCATTCAATCTCAGAGATCTTTAGTTTCCTCCCACACTCCAAAGACGCACAGGTTTATAGGTTAATTGGATTGGTAAATGTAAAAATTGTCCCTAGTGGGTTTAGGATAGTATTAATGTGTGGGGATCGCGGGTCGGCGCAGACCCGGTGGGCCGAAGGGCCTGTTTCCATGCTGTATCTCTAAACTAAACTAAACCGGAGCACCCGGAGAAAACCCACGTAGGTCACGGGGAGAACGTGCAAATCCGTACAGACAGCACCCGTAGCCAGGATCGAACTCACGGTTGGTTTGACACTAGTTCTACGCTACACACTAGGGGCAATTTACAGAAGCCAATTCACCCACAAACCAGCACTTCAGGGGGAAACCAGAGCACCCAGAGAAACCCACGCGGTCACAGGGAGAACGTGCAAACTCCGTACAGACAGCGCCCGTGGTCAGGATGGAGTTTGGAAACCACAAAACCATTTACAAAACTCGCCTCACCTCCTTCACTTGTCAGGCCCCAGCCTGAGATCCAGCAGGCTTTGCCATTCGGAAATTCTTGTCCCGAGTTCGGTAGGCAGATGGGCTGAATCCAATCTACATTTGAAATGAGACGTGGCGATCACTTCCTGAGAGTGTGCTCCAAAAATGGAATTTCAAGGCACAGAGCGACAGAGAGGCAGAGGTCATAAGGTCATGTGATAGGAGTAGAATTGGGCCATTCGGCCCATCGAGTCTACCCTGTCATTCAATCATGGCTGATCTATCTATCCCTCCCTCCTAACCCCATTCTCCTGCCTTCTCCCCGTAACCTCTGACACCCGTACTAATCAAGAATCTATCTATCTCTGCCTTAAAAATATCCACCGACTTGGCCTCCACATCCTTCTGTGGCAAAAAAATCCACAGATTCACCACCCTCTGACTAAAGAATTTCCTCCTCATCTACTTCCTAAAAGAAGTTCCTTTAATTCTGAGGCTGTGACCTCTAGTCCTAGACTCTCCCACTAGTGGAAACATCCTCTCCACATCCACTCTATCCAGGCCTTTCACTATTCTGTACGTTTCAATGAGGTCCCCCATCATCCTTCTGCTCATTCCTTTCTAGATGGTGAATCTGTGGAATCCATTGGCATAGATGGTTGTGGAGGCCAAGCCATTGGGTATTTTTAAAGCGGAGATTGATAGGATCAAGGAGGCCCTTCTGCAGTTGTACAGGGCCCTAGTGAGACCACACCTGGAGTATTGTGTGCAGTTTCGGTCCCCAAATTTGAGGAAGGACATTCTTGCTATTGAGGGAGTCCAGCGTAGGTTTACAAGGTTAATTCCCGGGTTGGCGGGGCTGTCATATGCTGAGAGAATGGAGCAGCTGGGCTTGTATACTCTGGAAATTAGAAGTATGAGAGGGGATCTTATTGAAACATATAAGATTATTAAGGGCTTGGACACGCTAGAGGCAGGAAACATGTTCCCGATGTTGGGGGAGTCCAGAACCAGGGGCCACAGTTTAAGAATAAGGGGTAAGCCATTTATAACGGAGACGAGGAAACACTTTTTTACACAGAGAGTTGTGAGTCTGTGGAATTCTCTGCCTCAGAGGGCGGTGGAGGCGGGTTCTCTGGATACTTTCAAGAGAGAGCTAGATAGGGCTCTAAAGAAGGGTTTCGGCCCGAAACATTGCCTATTTCCTTTGCTCCTTAGATGCTGCTGCACCCGCTGAGTTTCTCCAGCACGTTTGTCTACCTAGGGCTCTTAAAAATAGCGGAATCTGGGGAGAAGGCAGGAACGGGGTACTGATTGGGGATGATCAGCCATGATCACATTGAATGGCGGTGCTGACTCGAAGGGCCGAATGGCCTACTCCTGCACCTATAGGGTGATTTCACGAAAGGTCACTGGAGCGTAAATCCCCACTCACGTGACCGAAAATTTTAACTGGGGGACAAGCGTCACTTCCGGTACATGTTAGTGGATGGGAAAACACGCACTTTCACACCCGTTAAAAACATCGAAAACGGCCCGTTTTTGAGCTGCAATTAAGTGAGCCAGTCGGGGTGACCGTGAGGAACAGCTACCTAAATTTACAGTCCAAAAAAAAGATAGAAACTAAGGTAAATACAAGAGTGAGCTGAAGGTGTCAAAACGGCGGAAGTGCTAGCGGACTTTTTTCTTGGAGATTTAAAGATCCAAAATATCGGGAATTATCGCGTTTGCTCGCTGCATTTCATCAAAAGTGGCATTATTGACTTTTTTATCTTTATTCATTTGTTATATGAAAAGTATTAAAAGTTAGAAACCCGTCAGTAAAATTGCAAAATCGCCCATGGTTCTCGGGTGGGTTTTAACATGCAAAATGAAAACGCTTCTGAAGCTACATTTACCATTTAAATAATCGTAAACTCTCAATGCGTTTGGAAATCAATTTTACTGAGATGCAAGTTTACGATTATTTAAATGGTAAATGGAGCTTCAGAAGCGTGTTCATTTTGCATGTTAAACCCCACCCGAGAACCATGGGCGATTTTGCAATTTTACTGACGGGTTTCTAACTTTTAATACTTTTCATATAACAAATGAATAAAGATAAAAAGTCAATAATGCCACTTTTGATGAAATGCAGCGAGCAAACGCGATAATTCCCGATATTTTGGATCTTTAAATCTCCACGGCAAAAGTCCGCTAGCACTTCCGCCTTGTTTACACCTTCAGCTCACTCTTGTATTTACCTTAGTTTCTATCTTTTTTTTGGACTGTAAATTTAGGTAGCTGTTCCTCACGGTCACCCCGACTGGCTCAGTAAATTGCAGCTCAAAAACTGGCCGTTTTCGATGTTTTTAACGGGTGTGAAAGTGCGTGTTTTCCCATCCACTAACATGTACCGGAAGTGACGCTTGTCCCCCAGTTAAAATTTTCGGTCACGTGAGTGGGGATTTACGCTCCAGTGACCTTTCGTGAAATCACCCTATTGTCTAAACCTGTCCTATCCATGTACCTGTCCAAATGTCTCTTGAATAGTAAGTCTATTGTCTATTGGAACCAATTCTCTACCTTCCTCAGGCAGAGTTCAGAGGTACGATGTCATGAGTTTCCCCGAAAGGAAAGAGAGGTGGAGTTACCATTGAACGCCAGCGGCTGTTCCAGCTTTATGAGGGCCAGGTCATAGTCGTACGTCTGGCTTCTAAATTTCTGGTGGTGTATGATCTTCTTGACCAGGTGGGAAGAGCTTTCGGTCAGAGGCTGCTCCACGATGCCAGCATACACCCTCCACGAGGAGAGAAATATGAACCTAAACCCCAGGGGGGGCAGAAGCAAAAAAAAAAACAAATCACTGCTTCACCCATTCCTTCTCTCCAGATGTGTTCAAAAGGGAACTGCAGATGCTGGAATATCGAAGGTACACAAAATTGCTGGGGAAACTCAGCGGGTGCAGCAGCATCTATGGAGCGAAGGAAATAGGCGACGTTTCGGCACGAAACGTCGCCTATTTCCTTCGCTCCATAGATGCTGCTGCACCCGCTGAGTTTCCCCAGCAATTTTGTGTACCTTCTCTCCAGATGATCGAGGGTCTCGACCCGAAACGTCACCCATTCCTTCTCCGCAGAGACGCTGCCCGTCCCGCTGAGTTACTCCAACACATCTTCGGTTTAAACCAGCATCTGCAGTTCCTTCCTCCACACAAGTCATTACTTGGTTTGTTCATTTGGTTTGGTTCATCTTAGAGATACAGCGCGCAAACGGGGGGCCACCGAGTCCGCGCCGACCAGCGATCTCTGCACACACACACTAGGGACAATTTACAATCATAACCTACCGGGCGGTCACAGTGGCGAATGCAGCGCCGGAGACCCAGGCTCGATCCCGACTACGGGCTGCTGTCTGTGCGGAGTTTGCACGTTCTCCCCGTGACCTGGGTGGGTTTCCCCCGAGATCTTCGGTTTCCTCCCACACTCCGAAGACGTGCAGGTTTGTAGGATAATCGGCTCGGTAAATGTAAAATAGCAAGTGTCGCTAGTGGGTGTAGGATAGTGTTAGTGTGCGGGGATCGCTGGTCGGCGCGGACCCGGTGGGCCGAAGGGCCTGTATCTCTAAAAACTAAAACTAAAAACTAAAACTGCCAACCTGTACACACAACAAATGCTTTTTGCTGTACATCGGTACACGTGACAATAAACTAGACTAAACTAAACTAAACAAACCTCTCTCTTGATTCTGGGAAAAGCCTTAGGCTGCCACACACATCCCCTGTTCCATTATCTAAAGGGGCTGCCCCTAGCCTTCTGGCTGCACTTCCCACCCACCCATCATCCTCATCTTCAGACACCCTGTGTGTAGGGGAGAGGGTAGAGGGCCGAAGATGTCCTGGTTGGGTTTGCTGCTCCTGGGCCTGGCCAAGCTGGCCATCCGCGAGTCACGGCACCAGGCAGAAGAGGGCTCTGCCCGAGCCGGGCTGCCTGCCCCTTTCCCGGGGTTACCTCCGTGCCCGGGTGGTGTTAGTGAGGGAATACGCGCTGTCCACAAGCAACCTGGGGGATTCCCGGGACCGCTGGGCACCGCAGGGTGTTGAATGTATCCTCAATAAGGATTGTATCATAATTGTCTAATAGTTTATTATGAATATATGTTTGTATTGTATTATGGTGGTGGGTTCTGGCTTGTTTTATTGTAGTGTCAATATTATTTTTTAATAATTGAATACATTTTTTGATAATAAAACAAAGAGGAGCGTAACAGTCCGCAATAACCAACCTGACCTCCCCTGGCTCAGCACTTCAACTCCCCCTCCCATTCCCAATCCGACCTCTCTGTCCTGGGTCTCCTCCATTGCCAGAGTGAGCACCAGCGGAAATTGGAGGAACAGCACCTCATATTCCGCCTGGGGACCTTGCGTCCGGATGGCATTAACGTTGAATTCTCCCAATTTTGCTAGTCCTTGCTGTCTCCTCCCCTTCCTTAACCCTCTAGCTGTCTCCTCCCACCCTCCCATCCGCCCGCCCTCGGGCTCCTCCTCCTCCTCCCCCTTTTTCCTTCCTTCTCCCCCCCACCCCCCATCAGTTTGAAGAAGGGTTTCGGCCCGAAACGTCGCCTATTTCCTTCGCTCCATAGATACTGCTGCACCCGCTGAGTTTCTCCAGGAATTAACATAGAAACATAGAAATTAGGTGCAGGAGTAGGCCATTCGGCCCTTCGAGCCTGCACCGCCATTCAATATGATCATGGCTGATCATCCAACTCAGTATCCCGTACCTGCCTTCTCTCCATACCCTCTGATCCCCTTAGCCACAAGGGCCACATCTAACTCCCTCTTAAATATAGCCAATGAACTGGCCTCGACTACCCTCTGTGGCAGGGAGTTCCAGAGATTCACCACTCTCTGTGTGAAAAAGGTTCTTCTCATCTCGGTTTTAAAGGATTTCCCCCTTATCCTTAAGCTGTGACCCCTTGTCCTGGACTTCCCCAACATCGGGAGCAATCTTCCTGCATCTAGCCTGTCCAACCCCTTAAGAATTTTGTAAGTTTCTATAAGATCCCCTCTCAATCTCCTAAATTCTAGAGAGTATAAACCAAGTCTAACCAGTCTTTCTTCATAAGACAGTCCTGACATCCCAGGAATCAGTCTGGCGAACCTTCTCTGCATTCCCTCTATGGCAATAATGTCCTTCCTCAGATTTGGAGACCAAAACTGTACGCAATACTCCAGGTGTGGTCTCACCAAGACCCTGTACAACTGCAGTAGAACCTCCCTGCTCCTATACTCAAATCCTTTTGCTATGAAAGCTAACATACCATTCGCTTTCTTCACTGCCTGCTGCACCTGCATGCCCACTTTCAATGACTGGTGTACCATGACACCCAGGTCTCGCTGCATCTCCCCTTTTCCTAGTCGGCCACCATTCTGTGTACCTAGGAGCGTAACATAGTTGTGTAGTAGTTTATTTAGTGTATTTGTTTGTCTTGTATTATGGTGGTGGGTTCTGTTTTTGTTGTATATTGTAAATATTATTTTTAATAATTGATTACATTTTTTGATAATTTTTAAAAAATGG
Organism: Amblyraja radiata; assembly: GCF_010909765.2. Classification (NCBI taxonomy): domain Eukaryota; kingdom Metazoa; phylum Chordata; class Chondrichthyes; order Rajiformes; family Rajidae; genus Amblyraja; species Amblyraja radiata. The sequence goes on from NC_045969.1 coordinate 4,062,748, forward strand.
CGCCACACGTGCATGGAGTCAGGGTGGCGTGGCAAGCAGTGAGACGTGAATGGAAGACTTACTGGACGACGCAGTGTGCAGCGGTTGCTATCCAGAGCGGGGCGATGATAGATCCTCCACACAAGTGGTGTCCGTCAAAGTGCAGACTGACCTGCCACGGCCACTGCCCGCCAGCCGAGAGATTCCCTCCGACGATCCGAGGCAGGAACCTGGGTCTGGAGCCGCACTCTGCATAAGGAAAGCCAGGCGTGTGATTCAGGACGAGGTTCAGAGTCCAGATCGAAGACAGACACCAGAATGCTGGAGCAATTCTCGCTATTGAGGGAGTGCAGCGTAGGTTTACAAGGTTAATTCCTGGGATGGCGGGACTGTCATATGCTGAGAGAATGGAGCGGCTGGGCTTGTACACTCTGGAGTTTACTTTGATTGCTTCGTTGTCAGCATCTCCTAGCTATCAATGATCTATTCAGGCTCGAAGAGCCGAATGGCCTACTCTCTGCACCTATGGCAAAAAGCCTTTTTGACCACCTTATCTACCTGTGACTCGACCTTCAAGGAACCATGCACCGGGAAGAACGTACAAACTCCGTACAGACAGCACCCGTAGTCAGGATCTTACCCGGGTCTCTGGCGCTGTGAGGCAGCAACTCTACTGCTGTGCCACCGTGCCTCCCCTATGGATATGTGTGGGGAGGGGGCAGTATGGGTCAAATGTCGTTGTGTCCTTGGGCAAGACACTTCACCCACCTTTGCCTGTGTGTGAATGTGTGTGAGTGATTGGTGGTGGTCGGAGGGGCCGTAGGCGCAGATTGGCAGCCACGCTTCCGTCAGTCTGCCCCAGGGCAGCTGTGGCTACAGAAGTAGCCTACCACCACCGAGTGTGACTGAGGAGTGAATGATAATGCGATGTAAAGTGCCTTGAGTATTAGAAAGGCGCTATATAAATCCCATCCATTATTATTATTATTAAATGATGTCCTGTCTGAACCAAAACATCATCTGTCCTTTCCCTCCCCAGGTGCTGCCTGACCCGCTGACTTCCTTAGAGAGACACAAAAAGCTGGAGTAACTCAGCGGGTCAGGCAGCATCTCTGGAGAGAAGGAATAGTTGATGTTTGGGGTCGAGACCCTGCCTTGGACTCTTGTGTAAATGTTGAACCTGCTGTCAGTTCAAAGCATCTTCCAGCAGGTGGCAGTGGCGTTCCACCAATGTCAAAGGTCTCAAAGGTGCCCCCGATAGTCAGTGAACGGTACTGCAGCCAGGACTTCCACCTTGAGGAAAGTTTCAATGAGGTCCCCCTCACCCTACTTTCTTTGTTTTCGCTGCTTTCTTTGCCTCCGTACCTGTGGCCCTCTGACTATTCAGAGCTAGGGTGGGGGCATTTATCTGCTCGATGATAGAACTTCGAACAAAACAAAAATTACTTACCTAAACACTTGAGCGACGTCACTCTTCCCGAACTACACTTACTGGGGGAGAGAATAACAAAAACACATTTATATTTCATCATCAAGATTTGGAATAAGAGGTCACAAGTGATAGGAACAGAATTAGGCCATTCGGCCCATCAAGTCTACTCTGTAGACTGGAGGTCTTAGGAGCAGGAGAACTAGAATTGAAAGCCTAATGTTCAAGAAGGAACTGCAGATGCTGGAAAATCGAAGGTAGACAAAAGTGCTGGAGAAACTCAGCGGGTGCGGCAGCATCTGTGGAGCGAAGGAATAGGTGACGTTTCAGGCCAAAACCCTTCTTCAGACTAATATTGGGAGCAGATGCAACAGATCAGGCTGAAGCCACATCATACGTCCATAATAAGGTCATAAGTGATGGGAGCAGAATTAGACCATTCGGCCCATCAAGTCTACTCCGCCATTCAATCATGGCTGATCTATCTTTCCCTGTCCTGCCTTCTCCCCATAACCCCTGACACCCACACTGGTCAAGAAGGGCCGAATGGCCGACTCCGGCACCTATTTTCTGTGCACTATATTAGTCGGAGTCGGAGCCCGAGCCTCGAGGGGTCTAGGTCGGTGCCATGGAGGCTTCCGGAGGGGACATGGCGGTGTTTGCGGAGAGGTCAGTGCGGTGGTCGATGAGGGCGCCGGGGGTAGAGGACAGACAGGTGGAAGTGAGGACACCATCGCCGGTGGGGGGGGGGGGGGGTGAGGATCACCGTGAGGGGGGAGGGGGAGGGAGGGGGAGAATAAAGGATGACCTGGTATGGGATACTTTATGTGGCCGCCCTTTATGTAGTGTCTATTTGCATACCTTGTGCATGTGAAGAATCTCACTGTGGCCCGTTACATGTAACAATAAAGTATTCATTAATTTAATCATTCATTCATTCGTTCATTCATTCATTCAATCTTTCAACCTCTGCCTTAAAAATGCCCATTGATGTTGGATGTTGCCAGGACTAGAGGGTGTGAGCTATTGGGAGAGGTTGAGTAGGCTGGGTCTCTATTCCATGGAGCGCAGGGGGATGAGGGGAGATCTTATAGAGGTGTACAAAATCATGAGGGGAATAGATCGGGTAGATGCACAGAGTGTCTTACCCAGAGTAGGGGAATCGAGGAGCAGAGGACATAGGTTCAAGGTGAAGGGGAAAAGATTTAATAGGAATCCGAGGGGTAACTTTTTCACACAGAGGGTGTATGGAACAAGCTGCCAGAGGAGTCAGGACTTTCATATGAAGAAAGACTGGATAGACTCGGCTTGTACTCGCTAGAATTTAGGCGATTGAGGGGGGATCTTATAGAAACTTACAAAATTCTTAAGGGGTTGGACAGGCTAGATGCAGGAAGATTGTTCCCGATGTTGGGGAAGTCCAGGACAAGGGGTCACAGCTTCAGGATAGAGGGGAAATCCTTTAAGACCGAGATGAGGAAAACATTTTTCACACAGAGAGTGGTGAATCTGTGGAACTCTGCCACAGAAGGTAGTTGAGGCCAGTTCATTGGCTATATTTAAGAGGGAGTTAGATGTGGCCCTTGTGGCTAAAGGGATCAGGGGGTATGGAGAGAAGGCAGGTACGGGATACTGAGTTGGATGATCAGCCATGATCATATTGAATGGCGGTGCAGGCTCGAAGGGCCTACTCCTGCATCTATTTTCTATGTATCTATGTATTTATGTATCTAGGAGGTAGTTGAGGCAGGGATTATCCCATCGTTTAAGAAACAGTTGGACAGGTACATGGATAGGACAGGTTTGGAGGGTTGTGGACCAAACGTAGGCAAGTGGGACGAGTGTAGCTGGGACATGTTGGCCGGTGTGGGTGAGTTGGGTCGAAGGACCTGTTTCCACACTGTATCACTCTGTGACTTGGCCTCCACAGCCTTCTGTGGCAGTGAATACCTGGGCAATGTTGAACATTCTCTGCTTTTAATCATTCCAAAGGAGATGAATTTTGAAGAGTTCTACCATCATTCCAGGCCAGCAATACGCTGCCAAATCTATTCCATGATGTCAGGGTTAAGGGCCTGTCTCACTTGGGCGTCATTTACGCGACATCATTCACCCATCACGATGCATTACGTGCGCATGGTGCGTGGTGACGCCCAAGTGGTGCAGGCCCTTTACAAGTGGGACCGGACGTCCTGTGCGGCTTATCTGTGGCTCCTCATGGAAGTCCAACATGGGCAAGACCTTCACAGTGAGGAGTGAGGAGATGTGGAGCAGTAAAGGACAGAAGGGACATGTGGAACAGAGAGACCCTGGAGTACCGTGGGCGGCAAGGTGGCGCAGCGGTTGCCTTTCAGCGCCAAGGACCCGGGTTCGATCCCGACTACGGGTGCTGTCTGTACGGAGTTTGCACGTTCTCCCAGTGACCTGCGTGGGCTTTCTCCATGATCTTCGGTTTCCTCCCACACTCCAAAGACGTACAGGTTTGTAGGTTAATTGGCTTGTCATCAAGGTAAAATAGGATAGTATTAGTGTGCGGGGATCACTGGTCAGTACGGACTCAGTGGGCCGAAGGGCCTGTTTCCGCACAACATCTCTGAACTACACTTACATAGTTCCCTGAAAATGATATGACTGGTGGACAGGGTGTTGAATTAAGGCTTTTGCAACATTGTCCTTACATCATTCAGGGCATCCGTGGTAGATAACAGACACAAAGTGCTGGAGTAAAGGGGCTGTCCCACTTGGGCGACCTAATCCGCGAGTTCTGGCCAGTTTGCCCAGACTATTATCTAATGGTGGCCGACTAGGAAAAGGGGAGATGCAGCGAGACCTGGGTGTCATGGTACACCAGTCATTGAAAGTGGGCATGCAGGTGCAGCAGGCAGTGAAGAAAGCGAATGGTATGTTAGCTTTCATAGCAAAAGGATTTGAGTATAGGAGCAGGGAGGTTCTACTGCAGTTGTACAGGGTCTTGGTGAGACCACACCTGGAGTATTGCGTACAGTTTTGGTCTCCAAATCTGAGGAAGGACATTATTGCCATAGAGGGAGTGCAGAGAAGGTTCACCAGACTGATTCCTGGGATGTCAGGACTGTCTTATGAAGAAAGACTGGATAGACTTGGTTTATACTCTCTAGAATTTAGGAGATTGAGAGGGGACCTTATAGAAACTTACAAAATTCTTAAGGGGTTGGACAGGCTAGATGCAGGAAGATTGCTCCCGATGTTGGGGAAGTCCAGGACAAGGGGTCACAGCTTAAGGATAAGGGGGAAATCCTTTAAAACCGAGATGAGAAGAACTTTTTTCACACAGAGAGTGGTGAATCTCTGGAACTCCCTGCCACAGAGGGTAGTCGAGGCCAGTTCATTGGCTATATTTAAGAGGGAGTTAGATGTGGCCCTTGTGGCTAAGGGGATCAGAGGGTATGGAGAGAAGGCAGGTACAGGATACTGAGTTGGATGATCAGCCATGATCATATTGAATGGCGGTGCAGGCTCGAAGGGCCGAATGGCCTACTCCTGCACCTAATTTCTATGTTTCTATGACTCATACTCGCAGCATGGTCGACACGAGGTCCTAGGAGGTCTTTGTAACTCTCCTTCATGCTCGAGAGTGGTCTCCGCGTACTCGAGGCTTCAGCTAGGTCGCGGCGTATTTTTCAACATGTTGAAAAATGTCCGCGTAAAAAAAGGTCGCCATGGAAAAAATCGATACTTTTTTTACTCATAGGTTTAGTCGTAGTAGGTTGTAGTAGGTCGGCATGTTAGTCGTAGGTAATCAAGGGTAGTCGAAGGTAGTCGTAGATAGTCTTCATCATAGTCAAAAGGAGACCGAAGGAGGTCGTCTTCACTCTCCACTATTCGGCGTCCAATTTTCTCGGTTAGTTGTAGCTAGTCTTCAACATAGTTGAAGGAGGTCTTCAACATGACATTTTTTCAAACTCTCCTAAATTCTTCTAAACTCAGCCCCTTTACTGGGCCAGGCAGCATCACTGGTGAACATTTTGGGTCAGGACTATTGCTCTGCCAATTGACCGGCAAACCCTGTACGTCTTTCGAATGTAGGATGGGGAAACCGGGGGGAAACCAGAGCACCCGGAGAAAACCCACGTGGTCACTGGGAGAACGTTCAAACTCCGTACAGACAAGCACCTGCAGTCAGGATCGAACCCGGTAATCTGGCGCCGTGAGGCAGCAACTCTGTCGCCGTGCCAACATGCAGCGAGACGAAGAGACGATCACAACATGCGGCAGCGCTCACACCACAGGCCCCGGCGTACCTGAGTGTGGCGGCCATTTGTACTCGGTTAACGCGGAGGCTGACGTCGACTTCCACAAAGTTGTTCCTCAACGTCTCCTCGATGGACGTGACGGGAAGCTGCGTGGAGCTGATGTAGCTGGGGGGGGGGGGGGGGGTGGGGGGGGAGGACAGGAAAGAATGAAGTTTACTTTAGAGATACAGCGCGGGAAAAAAGATCCCTTCAGCCCACCGATTCCGCGCCGACCAGCGATCCCCGCGCACTAACGCTACACTGGTGACAATTCACAATCACGCCAAGCCAATCAGCCTACGAACCTGCTTGTCTTCGGAGTGCGGGAGGAAACCAAAGCACCCGGAGAAAACCCACGCAGGTCACGGGGAGAACGTGCAAACTCCGTACAGACAGCACCCCCTGGTCAGGATCGCACCCGGAAAGAATGAACCAAAAACTACATTTCAACGGAAGAAGACACAAAGAGTGGTACTGCATGGATACAGGCCATTCGGGGGCCTGAAGAGGTACAGACGTGTGTGAAAATTCACGCCTCCAGTTTCAGGGACAGTTTCTTCACAGCTGCTACCATGAATAAGTTCACTTAGTAACAGACAAAGCCACATAGTTAAGACCATTCATAGCTTTAATTTTAACGTCCGACAGGCGTGGTTCTAGAGACCCAGAGGCAACAGTGTACGTCTGAGTTCTCCAGCAACACACACAGAAATACCAGAAAACGGGGGTTAATATACCCCCCAGACTCAGAATCAAATTGCATGAGGTAATGTCCCAGGAAACATCAGCCACCTCCGCCAATGTGGAGTTGTTTTTCACTCTTTACCAAAATTCAGGCATTCCAATGGCATCAGTAATCCTCCCCTGGCCCCTTCTTATTTGATTAAACTAGTCAACTTCCTTAAAAAAATCTTGCCATGATATTTGGCCAAGTATCCCACAATGCAATAGCAATTGCATTTTTACCACAGGTAAGCTAAAATACGACAGCAACCGATAATAGTAACTAACTTCTACCACTGCACCATCGAGAGCATCCTTATCAATTGTATCACAGTATGGTATGGCAACTGCTCTGTCTCCGACCAGAAGGCATTGCAGAGGGTGGTGAAAATTGCCCAACGCATCACCGGTTCCTCGCTCCCCTCCATTGAGTCTGTCCAAAGCAAGCGTTGTCTGCGGAGGGCGCTCAGCATCGCCAAGGACTGCTCTCACCCCAACCACGGACTGTTTACCCTCCTACCATCCGGGAAGCGCTACAGGTCTCTCCGTTGCCGAACCAGCAGGTCCAGGAACAGCTTCTTCCCGGTGGCTGTCACTCTACTCAACAACGTGCCTCGGTGACTGCCAATCACCCCCGTGATTTTTGTATACCAAAGATCCATTGTTGTTCTAACAGTCATAGAGTGATACAGCGTGGAAACAGGCCCTTCGGCCCAACTTGCCCACACCGGCCAACATGTCCCATCCACACTAGTCCCACATGCCCCCGCATAGCCCACATCCCTCTAAACCTGTCCTATCCATGTACCTGTCCAAATGTCTCTTGAATAGAATCATTGTGCCTGCCTTAACTACCTCCTCTGGCAGCTTGATGTTGCCTCACCCGCTGAGTTTCTCCAGCATTTTTGTCTACCTTAAATCTTTTTCCCCTCACCTTAAACCTCTGTAGCTCTGGTTTCTGATTCCACTACTCTGGGCAAGAGACTCTGTGCATCTGCCCGATCTATTCCTCTCATGATTTTGCACACCTCTATAAGATCCCCCCTCGTCCTCCTGTGCTCTGCGGAATAGAGTCCCAGCCTGCCCCCCCGAACCTCCCCCTGTAGCTCGGGCTCCTCGAGTGCTGGCGACATGCTTGGAGAATGCGCGTGCAGGAAGTGCGCCCACCTGCCGTATCCCAGTTGCGCGCAAGCCGCGGTGCCGTGCGCGGAGTTCCAGCCATCCCAGCACACGGTCCTCCACGCCCCTCCGCTGTAGATCTGCACCACCGAGCTCTTCCCGCTGACTCGCACTGCGGGAGACAACAACACCACCACTAGGGGGAGCGTTACCCGCGCGTGTAAGGGGGGGGGGGAGAGACGGTAGAGGGCCGAGGATGTCCCAGTTGGGATGCTGTTCCTGGGCCTGGCCAAGCTGGCCATCCACGGGTCACAGCGCCATGATCACGTCTGCGCCCGGGTGGTACTAGCGAGGGACTACGCTCTGTCCGCGGGCGCCCTGGGGGATTTCCGGGACCGCTGGGCACCGCGGGGGGTTGAATGCATCCTCAATAAGGATGGGGAGATTTAGGGCAGATACAAAATGCTGGAGTAACTCAGCGGGTGAGGCAGCATCTCTGGAGAGAAGGAATGGGCGACGTTTCGGGTCGAGACCCTTCTTCAGACTGAGCGTCAGGGGAGAGGGAAAGGGAGAGGGAATATAGATATATGGGACTTCTCTGTGGATCGTCACCTTGTCGTGGTGGAGAAGCTTGTGTGGACCTGAGATCCTGATAGTGATGCAGTCTGGAGCTGTGCTCCTGGTATGGCGGTAAGGTCGAGGCGGGGGAGGTCCAACCAAAGAGCAATCCAACCAAGATCCCACCGAGTCCGCGCCGACCAGCGATCACCCCTTACACTGGCACCATCCCACACACGCTATGCTGTGCAGCGTAGGTTTACAATGTTAATTCCTGGGATGGCGGGACAGACATATGCTGAGAGAATGGAGCGGCTGGGCTTGTACACTCTGGAGTTTAGAAAGATGAGGGGATTTTATTAAAACATATAAGATTATTAAGGGTTTGGACACGCTAGAGGCAGGAAACATGTTCCTGATGTTGGGGGAGTCCAGAACCAGGGGCCACAGTTTAAGAATAAGGGGTAAGCCATTTAGAACGGAGATTAGGAAACACTTTTTCACACTGAGAGTTGTGAGTGTGGAAATCTCTGCCTCAGAGGGCGGTGGAGGCCGGTTCTCTGGATACTTTCAAGAGAGAGCTAGATAGGGCTCTTAAAGATAGCGGAGTCAGGGGATAAGGGGAGAAGGCAGGAACGGGGTACTGATTGGGGATGATCAGCCATGATCACATTGAATGGCGGTGCTGGCTCGTTGGGCCGAATGGCCTACTCCTGCACCTATTGTCTATTGTCTATTGTCCAACTCGTCTCTGCTGACCAAGATGCCCCATCTAAACCAGTCCCATTTACCTGCATTTGGCCCATATCCCTATAAACCGTTCCTATCCATGTACCTGTCCGAGTGCCTTTTAAATGCTGTTATAATACCTGCCTCAACTACCTCCTCTGGCAAATTGTTCCATAGACCCACAAGAAGAACTTTCCCCTCTCCCCTTAAACATTTGTCCTGCTGATTTTGATTCCCTGCTGTGGAAAAGAGATTGTGGTTTTGCAAGTTAATTGGCCCTCTGTAAATTGCCACTAGGGAGTGGATGAGAAATTGGGAAAACAAAGAACCAGTGTGAACGGGTGATCGATGGCCGATCAGATGAAGAACATGTTTCAACGCAGTATCGCACAAGACAGATCATGTTGTCAAACACTGATGCAATTATAAAGAAAGCACATCAGCGCCTCTACTTCCTGAGAAGTTTACGGAGAGTCGGTTTGTCAAGGAGGACTCTCTCTAACTTCTACAGGTGCACGGTAGAGAGCATGCTGACCGGTTGCATCGTGGCTTGGTTCGGCAACTTGAGCGCCCAGGAGCGGAAAAGACTACAAAAAGTAGTAAACACTGGCCAGTCCATCATCCGCTCTGACCTTCCTTCCATCGAGGGGATCTATCGCAGTCGCTGCCTCAAAAAGGCTGGCAGCATCATCAAGGACCCACACCATCCTGGCCACACACTCATCTCCCCGCTACATTCAGCTAGAAGGTACAGGAGCCTGAAGACTGCAACGTCCAGGTTCAGGAATAGCTACTTCCCCTCAGCCATCAGGCTATTAAACTCAACTGAAACAAATCTCTGAACACTAATAGACCATTATCTGTTTATTTGCACTTTATCTGTTTATTTATTCATGTGTGTATATATTTATATAATGGTATATGAACACACTGATCTGTTCTGTATTCATGCCTACTATATTCTGTTGTGCTGAAGCAAAGCAAGAATTTCATTGTCCTATCTGGGACACATGACAATAAACTCTCTTAATTCTTGACTTGACTTGAATGCCAGCAAATAATTAGCTGTGTGTGGGGTATCTGGCTCTTAGTGTATTAGTAAATATGGGCGGCACGGTGGAGCAGCGGTAAAGTTGCCACCTTACAGCGGCAGAGACCCGGGTTCAATCCTGACTACGGGTGCCGTCTGTAGGGAGTTTGTGCCTTCTCCCCGTGACCTGCGTGGGTTTTCTCCGGGTGCTATGGTTCCCTCTCACACTCCAAAGACGTACAGGTTTTGTAGGTTAATTGGCGTGGGTAAAAATTGTAAATTGTCGGTAGTGTGTGGGATAGTATTAGTGTGCGGGGTGATCGCTGGTCGGCGCGGACTCGGTGGGCCGAAGGGCCTGTTTCTGCACCATATCTCCAAACTAAACTAAACGGTATCTCTGTTGAATTTGGTGGCAATTTGTGAACATTGCAAACACACGATATTTTCTTCCCCCCAAGAATGACTTGACTCTTTTGGAAGTGGAATTCATTGCCACAGACTGCTGTGATGGCCAAGTCTATTTTTTTTTTTTTTTAAAAGGCAGAGATAGATAGATTCTTGATTAGTACGGGCGTCAGGAGTTATGGAGAGAAGGCAGGAGAATGGGGTTAGGAGGGATAGATCAGCCACGATTGAATGGCATAGTAGACTTGATGGGCCGAATGGCCTAATTCTCCTCCTAGAACTTATGAATAGACAATAGACAATAGGTGCAGGAGTAGGCCATTCGGCCCTTAGAGCCAGCACCGCCATTCAATGTGATCATGGCTGATCATCCCCAATCAGTACCCCGTTCCTGCCTTTTCCCCATATCCCCGGACTCCGCTATCTTTAAGAGCCCTATCTAGCTCTCTCTTGAAAGCATCCAGAGAACCTGCCTCCACCGCCCTCTGAGGCAGAGAATTCCACACTCACCACTCTCTGTGAGAGAAGGCAGGAGAATGGGGTTGAGAGGGCAAGATAGATCAGCTATGATTGAATGGCGGAGTACATCTGATGGGCCGAATGGCCTCATTCTGCTCCTATCACTTATGAACTTATGAAGATATACAAGGAAGGATCTTTACCGCAGCCCAGCTCATCTTCCCCGGCAGGGCAGTCTTTAACGCCATCACAGCGAGCGGAGAGCCAGAGGCACGATGAGGAGTTCGTACATCGGAACTTGCCGATACAGCTGTAGGTCACTGAAAAGGTGAACACTGGTGAAACATCCAACGTCAGGCTCAACGTTAAGCTCCGTTACAGAGATCAAAAACCAACAAACGGCGACACAAGGAACTCCAGTTGCTGGAATCGTGAGTAAAAAAACACAAAGTGAAATGTAGAAAATACAAACACAGAAAATAGGTGCAGGAGTCGGCCATTTGGCCCTTCGAGCCAGCACCGCCATTCAATATGATCACGGCCGATCATCCAGAATCAGTACCCCGTTCCTGCTTTCTCCCCATATCCCAAGATTCCATCAGCCCTAAGAGCTAAATCTAACTCTCTCTTGAAAACATCCAGTGAATTGGCCTCCACTGACTTCTGTGGCAGAGAATTCCACAGATTCACAACTCTCTGGGTGAAAACATTTTTTCCTCGTCTCAGCTCTAAATGGCCCACCCCTTATTCTTAAACTGTGATCCCTGGTTCAGGACTCCGCAATATTCGTGAAATTTTTTCTGCATCTAGCCTGTCCAATCCCTTAATAATTGTATATGTTTCTAGAAGAAGCCCTCTCATCCTTCTAAATTCCAAAGTGAATATTTATATAATTAAAAGTCTCATCTTGACCACTTCCTGTTTGCACTGTGCTTTGATTTTAGAAAAAATGCTATCTCATATGGCTGTGATTTTTGGCCATCTTACTCAGAGTCCTCCTCCGCTGCACAGGCCCCGAGGATTTTTCCCATCGATTAAAAATAAAACACTTATTAGTGTTTAAGAAATCTTGACATTATCTCTCCTGTCAATCACTGCCATGAAGGCCACGCCCTTTCCGGTAGGAGGGGGGGGGATTATAAAATCCGGAAGTGTGGGTGTGGCTCAGTCTGTCTGCAAGATGATGAGGGAGAGGTCACGACTCTCTGTCTGAGTTGGGAAACTGTAGAAGAAGGGTTTTGGCCTGAAACGTTGCCTATTTTCTTCGCTCCATAGATGCTGCTGCACCCACTGAGTTTCTCCAGCACTTTTGTCAAACTACAGAACACTGTGAGTATGCAATGTACTTGAATAAATGATTTATTAGCCCTTAATGAGAATGAAATGAGTTGTTTGGCCTGCCCTGTGCTTGAAACTGCAATGGCAATGGAAATGAAGTGAAAATGCAATGAGCAGTTTGGCTTGAGCCTGCCATGTGCTTGAAACTGCAATGGCAATGGAAATTAAGTGAAAATGCAATCAGCTGTTTGACCCAAGAATCCATTTGGCCCAAAATGTCCATACTAGCCTTCTGGAAACCAGTCCCTTCGGCCCACAACACCCATACTAGCGCTCCAGAAAGCCTCCCCCCCCCCACCGGCCACCAATATTGGAATTGGTGGAGAGGTGGAATATTGCGTTGGGGGACCAGCCCTCCCGTGTGAATATGAGACCCAACGGGTCCCACTTAGTCTAGTAAGTTAATATAAGAATGTAAAGTGGAGGTGAATCTGTGCAACTCATTGCCACAGATGGCCGTGGAGGCCAAGCCAATGGATATTTTTAAGGCAGAGATGGATAGATTCTTGACTAGTATGGGTGTCAGGGGTTATGGGGAGAAGGCAGGAGAATGGGGTTAGGAGGGAGTGATAGGTCAGCCATGATTGAATGGCGGAGTAGACTTGATGGGCCGAATGGCCTAATTCTGCTCCTATCACTTAACACCTTATGAACTGATGAGATCAAGTGACTTTAGCCGGAATAATACTAAAGAGAACAGTTAGATGAGAACTTCCTAAGGTTGGATAAACAGATCGTGTTCAGCTTTTCAATGTGAATGCAACCTAATATCCAGCAAAGGTCATTTTGAAATTTGATTAACATCTGCTTTGTATTTCTTCAATTAAATATTCTCACACTTTCTAGCACCTGACTCAAATTGCACAGGGGATGCGAACACAGCCTAACCCCCCTTTCATTGTCTCCATCTATAATTCACGCTCGGGAAAGCTATTAAGGACCATTCTCTCCCCGAAGGGAGGCACAAATAGCTGGAGTAACTCAGCGGGGTCAGACAGCACCTCTGGAGAAAGGGAATAGGTGACGTTTCAGGTTGTCTCATCCCATGGGGACATAGGGTGGACACAAAATGCTGGAGTAACTCAGCGGGTGAGGCAGCATCTCTGGAGAGAAGGAATGGGCGATGTTTTCGGGTCGACCCGAAACGTCGCCCATTCCTTTTCTCCAGAGATGCTCCAGAGATCTCTCCAGAGATGCTGCCTGCCCCTCTGAGTTACTCCAGCTTATTATGCCTACCTTCGGTTTTAAGCATCTGCAGTTCCTTCCCACAACATTTCATCCCCATTCATTCTCTCTTCTCCCTTCTCTGCTCGGGTTGAAACTTGTCACTGTGATAATAATAAACCTAATCCTAAATATCTACCCCATTTATAGTTGACAACTGTTCCGTATTAGTCGGGACATCCCGTATATTTGGGCTAAATTGGTTTGTCCCGTACGGGACCGCCCTTGTCCCGTATTTGACCGCTACTACTCGGGTCAAGGGGACTGTCGGGTCGGAGCGCCGCGTCCGGCCCCCGCCTTACCCGTCCCGACGTAGTGCAGCCCATGGAGTGCAGCAGCAGCAGCAGCGTCTCGCCCGTGGCCCCGTCGGTCGGCAGCCCGGCCAGCTGTCCGACCTTCGGACCTACGCTTACCGCCGACACCACCACCACCCCTCCTTCTCATGGCCGATCATCGGTTCATGAGTTGGATGGGGCGCACGACGTCGCGCAGTGGAGGCCATCAATTCACTGGATGCATTCAAAAGAGAGTTAGATAGAGCTCTTAGGGCTAGCAGAATCAAGAGATACGGGGAGAAGGCAGGAACGGGGTACTGATAGTGGATGATCAGCCATGATCACATTGAATGGCGGTGGTGGCTCGAAGGGTCGAATGGCCTCTACTCCTGCACCTATTGTCTACGTATCTATGTATCTAAAATGGCCTACCTTCTTAAACTGGACTCCCCCAACATCGGGAACATTTTTCCTGCTTCTACCCTGTCCAATCCATTAAGAATGTTATATGTTTCTATAAGATCCTCTCTCATACTTCCAAATTCCAGCGAATACAAGTCCAGTCGACCCATTATTTAATCTTACATCAGTCCCGCCCATCAGTGACTGATGTACTAGGACACCCAGGTCTTGTTGTACTTCCCCTTTTTCTAACCTGACACCATTCAGATAATAATCTGCCTTCCCATTCTTGCCTCCAAAGTGGATAACCTCACATTCATCCACATTATACTGCATCTGCCATGCATCTGCCCACTCACCCAACCTGTCCAAGTCACTCTGCATCCTCATAGCATCCTCCTCATAGTTTACACTGCCACCCAGCTTTGTGTCATCTGCAAATTTGCTAATGTTATTTTGAATCCCTTCATCTAAATCATTGATGTATATTGTAAATAGCAGTGGGCCCAGCACCGAGCCTTGCGGTACCCCACTAGTCACTGCCTGCCATTCTGAAAGGGACCCGTTAATCCCTACTCTTTGTTTCCTGTCTGCCGACCAATTTTCTATTCATCTCAGCACTCTACCCCCAATACCATGTGCTCTAATTTTGCCCTCTAATCTCCTGTGTGGGACCTTATCAAAGACTTTCTGAAAGTCCAGGTGCACTACATCCACTGGCTCTCCCTTATCCATTTTACTTGTTACAACCTCAAAAAATTCCAGAAGATTTGTCAAGCATGATTTCCCCTTCGTAAGTCCATGCTGACTCGGACCGATCCTGTTGCTGCTATCCAAATGCGTCGCTATTACATCTTTGATAAGAATTTATGAAGAAGGAGTAAGCCATTTAGAACAGAGACGAGGAAACACTTTTTCTCACAGAGAGTGGTGAGTCTGTGGAAGTCTCTGCCTCAGAGGGCGGTGGAGGCAGGTTCTCTGGATGCTTTCAAGAGGCAGCTAGATAGGGCTCTTAAAGATAGCGGGGTCAGGGGATATGGGGAGAAGGCAGGAACGGGGTACTGATTGGGGATGATCAGCCATGATCACATTGAATGGCGGTGCTGGCTCGAAGGGCCGAATGGCCTACTCCTGCACCTATTGTCTATTGTCTATTGATAATCGACTCCAGCATCTTCCCCACCACCGATGTCTATAATTCCCTGCTCTTTTTCTCCATCCTTTATTAAAAAGTGGGATAACATTAGCTACCCTACAATCCACAGGAACTGATCCCGAATGTATCCATTTTTAGTTTAATTTAGTTTACGGCGTCGAAACTGGCCCTTCGGTCCACCGAGTCCGTGCCCACCGACGATCACCACGTACACTAGTTCTACCCCACACGCTAGGGGTAATTTTCAATTAAACCTACAAAACCGGCACATCTTTGGAATGTGGGAAGAAACCTGTGCACCTGGAGAAAACCCACGCGGTCACGGGGAGAACGTACTAACTCCGTACAAGGTCGAACCCGCCATGAGGCATCATCTCTACCGCTACGCCACTGTGTTCTCCAGAGCTGCTGCCTGACATGTTGAGTTCCTCCAGCACTTTGTGGCCTTTTTAAAAAACATAAACCAGCACTTGCAGTTCCTTGTGGGACCAACTGGCTTTACTAATTAAGGATCGAGACTGTGGCCATATTCTACTGGACTATTTTTTAATGTGGAAAAAAATTCACTGTGTTAGCACTTTGCACATGAAACAATAAAAGCATAATTGAAAATCACTATTGAGCCATTGAGACAGATCCACACCATTCCCCGCCCAGCACTGGGAACCTGCAAATGTTTAGGTTAGAGGGGGGATTCGCAGGAGTGCAGCCAAAAACTAAGCGGACACTAGTTGTGTCCTTGAAATGTGTTTCAATCGGTCAGACACAGCTCCCTACTCCTCAAATGGGCCCGACCTCAAATACCCCTAAGGGTCAACCCCGTGACCTGCGCTTCGCACACCGAGACACCTAACTCCTCCCTCCAGAGCCGAAGGCTCGCTCTGCCAGTGGTCGACCACCAGGTGCTGCCACAAGTTTAGTTTAGTCTAGTTCAGAGATACAGCGCGGAAACAGGGCCTGTGGCCCACCGGGTCCGCGCCAACCAACGATCCCCGCACACTAACACTATCCTACACACACCAGGGACAACTTACATTTATACCAAGCCGATTAACCTACAAACCTTACGTTTTTGGAGTTTAGTTTAGTTGAGTTTAGAGATACAGCGCGGAAACAGGCCCTTCGGCCCACCAAGTCCGCACCGACCAGCGAACCCCACATATTAACGCAATCCTACACACACTAGGGACAATTTTAAACATACACCAATTTACCTACATACTTGTACCTCTTTGGAGTGGGGGGGGGGACCAAAGATCTCGGAGAAAACCCACGCAGGTCACGGGTGTCTGTAGGTACAAACTCCCTACAGACAGCGCCCGTAGTCAGGATCGAACCCGGGTCTCTGGCTCTGTGAGGCAGCAACTCTACCGCTGCCCCACCGTGTCAGCTATTCTTACCAAGGGATTTGAACCCATGTATGAATGGACAGCCCATACCCAATGGCCCACATTTGATATGGTCAGTAGAGTATAGACAGTGTACTTACCACCCACACTGATGACTATTATAAGTAACACGGTGCTGGTTGCCACTCCGGCAGCCACCAACAGCAGAAACTTCTTGGATGTAATAATGTGGCACTTGGATGTGGCTCCGTCTTGTTGTCCTGAATAAAGTTAAAGGGTCATAGAGTCACAGAGTGACACAGGGTGGAAACAGGCCCTTCGGCCCACATCGGCCAACATCGGCCAACATGTCCCAGCTACACTCGTCCCACCTGCCCGCTTTTGGCCCATATCCCTCCAAACCTGTCCTATCCGTGTACCTGCCTAACTGTTTCTTACAAGTTGGGATAGTCTCAGCCTCGATTAAGTTCAAGTTCAAGTGAGTTTATTGTCACAGGCCCTTCGGCCCACATTGGCCAACATGTCCCAGCTACACTAGTCCCACCTGCCCGCGTTTGGCCCATATCCCTCCAAACCTGTCCCATCTATTTACCTGTCCAAATGTTTCTTAAACGTTGGGATAGTCCCTGCCTCAACTACCTCCTCTGGCAGTTCGTTCCATACACCCACCACCCTTTGTGTGAAAAGGTTACCCCTCAGATTCTTATTAAATCTTTTCCCCTTCACCGTAAACCTCTGTCCTCTGGTCCTCGATTCACCTACTCTGGATAAGAGACTCTGTGCCTTCTGTGGCAGAGAATTCCACAGATTCACAACCCTCTGGGTGAAAAGGTTGTTCCTCATCTCAGTTCTAAATGGCCTACCCCTTATTCTTAAACTGTGCCCCTGGTTCTGGACTCCCCTGTTGGTGGGGTAGAGAAAATCCTTTGGTCAGGTCAGCACAGTGGCGCAGTGGTAGAGTTGCTGCCTTACAATGTCAGAGACCCGGGTTTGATCCTGACAACGGGAGCTGGATATTGGCCCAAGTGTGTACAACTAGTATTCACTGGAATTCTTTCCCACAGGAGGCTGTGGAGGCCAAGTCAATGGATATTTTTAAGGCAGAGATAGATAGATTCTTGATTAGTACAGGTGTCAGGGGTTATGGGGAGAAGGAGGAAGAATGGGGTTAGGAGGGAGAGATCGATCAGCCACGATTGAATGGCAGAGTAGACTTGATGGGCCGAATGGTCTAATTTTGCTCCAATCAGTTATGACCTTATAAACAAAACTAAGTTTTCAAGAGAGAGTCAGATTTAGCTGTTAGGGCTAACGGAATCCAGGGATATGGGGAAAATGCCGGAACGGGGTATTGATTTTGGATGATCAGCCGTGATCATATTAAATCTCCTAATCTGAGAAAAGACATTCTTGCCATAGAGGGAGTACAGAGAAGGTTCACCAGACTGATTCCTCGGATGTCAGGACTTTCATATGGAGAAAGACTGGATAGACTCGGTTTGTACTCGCTAGAGTTTAGAAGATTGAGGGGGGATCTTATAGAAACTTACAAAATTCTTAAGGGGTTGGACAAGCTAGATGCAGGAAGATTGTTCCCGATGTTGGAGAAGTCCAGAACAAGGGGTCACAGATTAAGGATAAGGGGGAAATCTTTTAGGACCGAGATAAGAAAAACATTTTTCACACAGAGAGTGGTGAATCTGTGGAATTCTCTGCCACAGAAGGTAGTTGAGGCCAGTTCATTGGCTATATTTAAGAGAGAGTTAGATGCGGCCCTTGTGGCTAAAGGGATCAGGGGGTATGGAGAGAAGGCAGGTACAGGATACTGAGTTGGATGATCAGCCATGATCATATTGAATGGCGGTGCAGGCTCGAAGGGCCGAATGGCCTACTCCTGCACCTGTTTTCTATGTTTCTATGTTTCTAAACTAAAGAAAGTCACGTTACCTGCCTCGGCGGGCAATACTTTAGCTTCGAGGATGTTGAGAATCCGTTGCGTGACGTTGGGAATGGCGGTGGTGGGGAGTTCCTCTTCGGTCACTGACACTATTTCGATCTTTGCGTCATCCTCTGCGTTCCTCGTTGGCTCAGATTGTCGCTGACCGTGAGAGAGGAAACAAAAAACCAATACATTGGCGTTGTCACAACTTTGCTGTGCTCTGGGGATGAGCATCAGAGACTTTGACCAATGACCCAAAGATGCAAGGTTAAACCTTTCAATCAGAGGGTAGTTACGGCCCGTCCCACTTTGGGATTGTTTCGGCGACTGCCGGCGACTGTCACAGTCGTAGCAAGTCGCCGAAAATGTGGCGACTGGACCCCCTCCCCCCCCACTACGACAATGTCTACGACAGCCTACCACCTAGTCGACATCAAGCTACCGACAACCGGCGACCCACTAGCACGTCCACCTACGACTACACAGGCGACAACCTACGTCAACCGAAGTCAACCGAAGTCCACTTGCTTTACAACAAGATGAATCGAATATAGGAGCAAAGAGGTCCTTCTGCAGTTGTACAGGGCCCTAGTGAGACCACACCTGGAGTATTGTGTGCAGTTTTGGTCCCCTAATTTGAGAAAGGACATTCTTGCTATTGAGGGAGTGCAGCGTAGGTTTACAAGGTTAATTCCCGGGATGGCGGGACTGTCATATGCTGAGAGAATGGAGCGGCTGGGATTGTATACTCTGGATTTTAGAAGGATGAGAGGGAATCTCATTGAAACATATAAGATTATTAAGGGCTTGGACACGCTAGAGGCAGGAAACATGTTCCCGATGTTGGGGGAGTCCAGAACCAGGGGCCCCACAGTTTAAGAATAAGGAGTAAGCCATTTAGAACAGAGACGAGGAAACACTTTTTCTCACAGAGAGTGGTGAGTCTGTGGAATTCTCTGCCTCAGAGGGCGGTGGAGGCAGATTCTCTGGATGCTTTCAGGAGAGAGCTAGATAGCGGAGTCAGGGGATATGGGGAGAAGGCAGGAACGTGGTACTGATTGGGAATGATCAGCCATGATCACATTGAATGGCGGTGCTGGCTCGAAGGGGCGAATGGCCTACTCCTGCACCTATTGTGTATTCTCTATTGACTAGCTACGACCCTGTCGGTGACAACTGAAGACTCAAGCCAATTCAGATTCTTCAGATTAAAGGAATGGGTCACGTTTCGGGCCGAGACCCTTCTCCAATCTGAAGAAGGGTCTCGACCCAAAACGTTACCCATTCCTTCTATCCAGAGGTGCCGCCTGTTCCGCTGAGTTACTCCAGCATTTTGTGTCTATCTTTACCTTAGACTTTCGGAGAGATACAGCACGGAAACAGGATCACCGAGTCCATACAGGACCCCGTACATTAGTATTATCCCCCAACACACCAGAGGCAATTTACAATTTACATGAAGCCAATGAACCTTCAAACCTGCACGTCTTTGGGGTGTGCGAGTAAAATGGAGCACCCGGAGAAAACCCACGTGGTCACAGGGAGAATGTGCAAACACTGTACAGACAGCACCCGTTGTTAGGATTGCACCCTGGTACAGTACCAGAGACCCCGATTCGACCCTGACCAAAGGTGCTACCTGCACGGAGTTTGCACGTTCTCCCTGTGAACCGCGTGGGTTTTTTCTCCGGGTGCTCAGGTTTCCTCCCACACTCTAAAAACGTGCATCTTTGTTGGTTCATTGGCTTCTCTACATTTTCGCTGGAGCGTTGGATAGAATTAGCGCATGGGTAATCGCTGGTCAGCATGGACTCGATGGGCCGAAGGGCCAGTTTCCACACTGTATCTGTAGACTACACTAAACCAAACGACCTCCTGTATCAGCTTGTTCCCTACACCCGCCACCGAATGAGTGGAAATCCTCAGGTTCCTATTAAATCTTTCCCCTCTCAACTCCATGGATATGATTTTCTTCATTCTTTTAAGTCCAATCTACGAGATGGTCTCTCCCTCAAACTCCTGCACTCCAGAGAAAAGAATCAAAGTGTGTGCAAAAAAAGACACAAAGTGCTGGAGTAACCCAGCAGGGCAGGCAGAATCCCTGGAGAACATGGATGGGGTCCCGACATCCTTGTCCTCCAGTGCTGGAGATAACTCCAGCACTGTGCCATTTCATAAGCCAGCATCTGCAGTTTATTTTAGTTTAGAGATAGGGTGTAGAAACAGGCCCTTCGGCCCACTGGGTCCGCGCTGACCAGCGATCCCTGAACACTAGCACTTTCCTACACATCAGGGACAATTTACGATCTCTTCCCAAGCCAAATAACCAACAAACCTGCTCGTCTTTGGAGTGTGGGAGGAAACCGGAGCACCCGGAGAAAACCCAACGTACAGACTCCGTACAGACAGCACCCGTTGTCAGGATTGAACCCGGGTCTTTGAAGCCGTGAGACAGAGACTCTACCGCTGCTCCACCATGCCGGCCCTCCCCCGGCCTCTTCTTATAGCCAAACAGAGTTAACAATAGACGATAGGTGCAGGAGTAGGCCATTCGGCCCCTCGAGCCAGCACCGCCATTCAATGTGATCAAGGCTGATCATCCCCAATCAGTACCCCGTTCCTGCCTTCTCCCCATATCCCCTGACTCCGCTATCTTTACGAGCCCTATCTAGCTCTCTCTTGAAAGTATCCAGAGAACCTGCCTCCAACGCCCTCTGAGGCAGAGAATTCCACAGACTCACAACTCTCTGTGTGAAAAAGTGTTTCCTTGTATCCGTTCTAAATGGCTTACCCCTTATTCTTAAACTGTGGCCCCTGGTTCTGGACTCCCCCAACATCGGGAACATGTTTCCCGCCTGTAGCGTGGCCAAGCCCTTAATAATCTTACATGTTTCAATGAGATACCCTCTCATCCTTCTAAACTCCAGAGTGTACAAGCCCAGCCGCTCCATTCTCTCTGACGTTTCAGATCGGAAGTGGGAATCACACAAAGAGATGCTGAACATCACAAGAAGAGTCGGCTTGGCACACAACTAAGGCTTTTCATTGCACCTCGGGACAAGTGACCAAAAAAACTAAAAGTAAAATAAATGTCTGGAGAAAGTCTGGAGAAACTCAGCGGGTGAGACAGCATCTATGGAGCGAAGGAAATAGGCAACGTTTCGGGCCGAAACCGTTCTTCAGACTGATGGGGTTTCGGCCCGAAACGTTGCCTATTCCTTCGCTCCATAGATGCTGCCTCTCCCGCTGAGTTTCTCCAGCATTTTTGTCCACCTTTGATTATCCAGCATCTGCAGTTCCTTCTTAAACTAAGAAGTCTGTTCAATTGAGACACGCATCCATCACACAAAACTTTCCCCATAACAACCGACCAAAAAGATGACTTTTCATAGCTCTTGTTATCCCTGGCTAACTTACTTCCACGGATGACATTTCGTACAGGGGCGGTGATTCCAAGTCGGGATCAACGCATGACTTGATCCAAAGAGGAAGTCGCACGGATAGTCTCCGCTGTCTGGTGAAGCCGCCTGTCAGAGGCACTGTGACTGTCTCGAGCTAGCGGATAGTTCAGTCCGCGGCTATCCGGTTTCCCCTCTGCTGAACAGGTGCCCATAGAAACCAGGCATCACCGCAGGGCTCCTCATTACGGTCAGAATCAAGAGGTAAGCCAACACCACTTTGTGGTTGACACATAAATATAACAGGAGGTGTGTGTGTGTCAATGGGGCATGATGCACACAGAGTTTCTGAAGAAGGGTTTCGTGCCGAAACATTGCCTATTTCCTTCGCTCCATAAATGCTGCTGCACCCGCTGAGTTTCTCCAGCATTTTTGTGTACCATGGTGCACACAGGTCCAGCTCAGTCGAGGTCAATGTCAGGGGTACCGAAGTACAGTGAGATGTTTTTGTTGCGTGCTAACCAGTCAGGTATTGCTCTGAATCTTCTTGCAGTGCGGATGAACCGTCTTGGCGATCGTTTCGCTGAGTACCTCTGCTCAGTCCGCCTAGGCCTTCTTGATCTCCCGATTGCCAAACACTCCCCCTCCCATTCCCACACTGACCTTTCTGTCCTGGGCCTCCTCCACTGTCAGAGTGAGGCCCAGCGCACATTGGAGGAACAGCACCTCATATTTCGCTTGGGCAGCTTACACCCCGGCGGTATGAACATTGACTTCTCTAACTTCAAATAACCCTTGCATCCCCTCTCTCTCCATCCCCTCCCCCATTCGAGTTCTCCGACTAGTTCTACCAAAGATCCTACAGCGAGCAAGATAGATCACTCGACGAAAAAGACGTAGTACGGTCATGGACAGAATCATGGGTAATTTTCGGCCCCATTTCCGTAACCGGCTTCCGTCTCCGGACCAAAGATCGCGTAGGACACCAGTGCGGAGACGGAAGCCGGTTACGGGAACATCAAAGTTATTTGGGAAAAATCTTCTCCTCATTTTCAGAATTATAATTTATTAACACAAACTGTTCCCCCGCAACGTTGATTACACTGCGAGTCGGGTCGGGTCGGGTCGGGTTACGGAAATGGATGAAAAAAAGGCCCATGTTCCGCTCCGTTGCGTACTACACGTCAGCCCATTGCATTTAGCAGGAGTGGTCTATCTTGCTCTGCTATAGGATCTTTGAGTTCTACTGTCCTCCTGGTTAAACATTACTGACTTTATGCTGTGTTGTCATCTTCCCTTCAACTAACAGTGAACCATTCTACTTTTTTCCCCTTTCATCTGCTTTGATCTGTCATTTTCACACCTCACCCCTCCATATCTCCAGACTTTGGTTCCAATGTAGGAAGGAACTGCAGATGTTGGTTTACACTCAAGATGGACACAAAATACTGGGGTAATTCAGCAGCTTTCACCCAAGCGGTATGAATATTGACTTCTCTAACTCCAAGCCGGGGAGTGTGTTCCGATCCGTCCCGACGTCGGAGTTTCGATCATCCCGACGAGAGGGCCTGAACATCTGTAGCAGCAACTGCAGAGGGTTCAAGGCCCCACTGTATCTCTAAAACTAAACTAAACTAAACTCCAAAAACGTACAGGTTGTTGTCGTTTTAATCAGCTTTGTCGTAAAACATATAAAACGCTGGAAACACTGAGCAGATAATAGGCTATAATAGACAATAGGTGCAGGAGTAGGCCATTCGGCCCTTCGAGCCAGTACCGCCATTCAATGTGATCATGGCTGGTCATCCCCAATCAGTACCCCGTTCCTGCCTTCTCTCCATATCCCCTGACTCCGCTATTTTTAAGAGCCGTTTCTAGCTCTCTCTTCAAAGCATTCAGAGAACCGGCCTCCACCGCCCTCTGAGGCAGAGAATTCCACAGACTCACCACTCTCTGTGAGAAAAAGTGTTTCCTCGTCTCCGTTCTAAATGGCTTACCCCTTATTCTTAAACCGTGGCCCCTGGTTCTGGACTCCCCCAACATCGGGAACATGTTTCCTGCCTCTAGCGTGTCCAAACCCTTAACAATCTTATATGTTTCAATCACGCAGCATCTGTGGAGAGAGAAACAGAATTAAGGTTACTGTTACGATAGAGTCATCGTGTGATACAGCGTGGAAATTCAGCGTGGAAAAGTGTTACTCCAACATTTTGTGTCCTGCTGTTCAAAGACTTTAGTTTAGTTTAATTTAGTTTAGTTTGGTTCAGTTCAGATTAGTTTTAGTTTCGATAAGAAAAACAGCATGGAAACAGGCTCTTCGGCCCGTAGTGTAGGGTAGTGTAAATGTGCGGGGATCGCTGTAGGGTAGGTGCGGACTCGGTGGGCCGAAGGGCCTGTTTCCGCACTGGATCTCTAAACTAAACTAAACTAAACTAAACTAAACTAAACTAAACTAAACTAAACTGAACTGAACTGCCTATAATGTACACATCCTATGGATATTCAACGCCAAACTTCGTGAAGAGTACTTGCATCGCTGTATGAAGTGGGGTCAAGGAAACAGCAGCACATTGCAGCCCTGTTTCTATCAAGTTGAGTAGATTAGATTAGATTAGATTAGATTATTTAATGACCACACAGTCAAACTGGTGGAATTCAGGTTCAGTACAGGATGTTACAAGGTAGGCTGATTCCCGTCAAACATAACATAAAACACAACATCATACAATATACAGTACATGCATGGGGAGGATATGTGCTGTTATCATAGTGTGTTCAGAATTCGGATTGCGTGTGGGTAAGAACTGTTTTTAAATCGAGATGTCTTGGCGGGCAGTGAGCTGTAGTGCCTTCCAGATGGCAGCAGGTGGAAGATGTGGTGAGCTGGGTGGGAGGGATCAGAGATGATTTTCTTCACCCTTGACACGGACCGTTTGTGATGGAGTGATTCTATTGATGGAAGGGGAGTGCTGATGATTTTGGATGCTTTGTTAACTATGCGCTGTAATTTATTACGGGAGTGAGTGTCTAAACTGCTGAACCAGACTGTAATTGATGAAGTGAGCATGCTTTGGATGATGGCTGTGTAGAATCGGATTAGGAGGTGTTTCCTTACTCTAAACTTCTTGAGCTGGCGGAGGAAGAAGAGTCTTTGGTTGGCTTTTTTGTAGATGTGATTTGAATTGATTTTCCATTTGAGGTTATTGCTTATGTGAGTGCCAAGAAATTTGAATGAGTCAGTGGTGGATATGGGTTCGCCTGAGATGTGTAGGGGGGTCTTGGGTTGTGCCTTACGTCTGAGATCAATGATGAGTTCGTGTGTTTTTGATGTGTTGAGTAAGAGGTTATTATCTGTGCACCAAGTGACTGCTCTGTGTGTTTGAGTGCGGTATTCTGTTTCATTATTGTTCGAGATGAGACCTATGATGGTTGTGTCATCTGCGTATTTATATATTTTAACTGAGCATAGGAGCAAAGAGGTCCTTCTGCAGTTGTGCAGGGCCCTAGTGAGACCACACCTGGAGTATTGTGTGCAGTTTTGGTCCCCTAATTTGAGGAAGGACATTCTTGCTATTGAGGGAGTGCAGCGTAGGTTTACTAGGTTAATTCCCGGGATGGCGGGACTGTCATATGCTGAGAGAATGGAGCGGCTGGGCTTGTACACTCCGGAGTTTAGAAGGATGAGAGGGTTTCTTAATGAAACATATAAGATTATTAAGGGTCTGGACGCGCTAGAGGCAGGAAACATGTCCCCGATGTTGGGGGAGTCCTGAACCAGGGGCCACAGTTCAAGAATAAGGGGTAAGCCATTTAAAACGGAGCCAAGGAAACACTTTTTCTCACCTTGTAAACCTACGCTGCACTCCCTCAATAGCAAGAATGTCCTTCCTCAAATTAGGGGACCAAAACTGCACACAATATTCCAGGTGTCCAGATGCCGAGAGGTGTCCTCAGCTCTGGCTGAACACCTTCTAATCATAGTGTTCAAAAAGGAACTGCAGATGCTGGAATATCGAAGGTACACAAAATTGCTGGGGAAACTCAGCGGGTGCAGCAGCATCTATGGAGCGAAGGAAATCCTTCGCTCCATAGATGCTGCTGCACCCGCTGAGTTTCCCCAGCAATTTTGTGTACCTTCTAATCATATGTGTGGACTCGATAAGAAGAGGAGTGTATAAAGTTACAAGCAAGCTGTTTACAGCAGCAGAGGGTTAATATTTAGTTATAAGTTAATTAATGACGTATGGGTCGAAGCAAATATGAAAGATGAACCGCAGACCAAACATGCACACATCACACTTTAATCTTCTCCCCCTGGATATGAGTGTGGTTGGACTGCACTCCGCAGCCACGATTACCAGTGGAAGTTGCTCAATGCCAGGCGGTGCACTCCCTGTCATTAATCTGTGTCGATCACCGCTGCGGGGAGGAACCTCTGGAGCTGGTGGGATCAACGTTGCCACTGGAGCGGGAATGGGTCGCCTGTGTGTCTACGGAACAGCGTTTCCATGTGAACGAGAGGAGCTGGTGGGGAAGACGTGACGGGGGGAAAGGAGCGAACGCAGACGACCACGGCTCCGTTGACTCGTTCCAACTTCACCCCTCCCACACACGCCGCCTCGACCACGGAGGAAAGGCGAAGGCAGTGGGGGCGTGTGGGCGCTCCGCCTCTCCGCGATGGTAAGCGTGGACGCCCCATGAAGTGGAGGGAACAAGGGATGCTGGAGTTTCAGTCGACACAAAATGCTGGAGTAACTCAGCGGGACAGGCATCATCTCTGCAGGGCTCTTCAAGACGGTTGGAGGCAGGTTCTCTGGATGCTTTCAAGAGAGAGCTAGATAGGGCTCTTCAAGATAGCGGAGTCAGGGGATATGGGGAGAAGGCAGGAACGGGGCACTGATTGGGGATGATCAGCCATGATCACATTGAATGGCGGTGCTGGCTCGAAGGGCCGAATGGCCTACTCCTGCACCTATTGTCTATTGTCTTTTGTCTATTGGAGAGGAGGAATGGGTGACGTTTCGGGTCAAGACCCTTCTTTAGAATGTCCCGTTGAGTTACGTACTCGAGCATTTTGTGCCTATCTCTGGTTTAATAGACAATTGACAATGGGTGCAGGAGTAGGCCACTAGGAGTAGGAGTACATTACACGAGCTCGAATCAGGGGAGAACTCGGGAGAACTCTTGAATTACCTTGTACAGTGGGACAGGCCCTTAACTCTCTCTTGAAAACATCCAGTGAATTGGCCTCCACTGCCTTCTGTGGCAGAGAATTCCACAGATTCACAACTCTCTGGGTGAAAAGGTATTTCCTCATCTCAGTCCTAAATGGCCGACCCCTTATTCTTAAACTGTGACCCCTGGTTCTGTGCTCCCCCAACATTGGGAACATTTTCCCTGCATCTAGCCGGTCCAGTCCTTTAAGTACTTGCTGCCTTCCTAACGGGCCCGTCCCACTTACGCGACTTTTTCGGCGACTGCCGGCACCGTCATAGGTCGTTACAGGTCGCCGAAAATGTTCAACATGTTGAAAATCCAGTGGTGACTAGAGCAAAGTACGACTCTTTGGGCGCCTACTCACGACCATACAGGCTTCACCCCTTCAAGCAAAGAGTAGGAGTAAACGGGTCCTTTTCACAATGGCAGGCAGTGACTAGTGGGGTACCGCAAGGCTCAGTGCTGGGACCCCAGCTATTTACAATATATATTAATGATCTGGATGAGGGAATTGAAGGCAATATCTCCAAGTTTGCGGATGACACTAAGCTGGGGGGCAGTGTTAGCTGTGAGGAGGATGCTAGGAGACTGCAAGGTGACTTGGATAGGCTGGGTGAGTGGACAAATGTTTGGCAGATGCAGTATAATGTGGATAAATGTGAGGTTATCCATTTTGGTGGCAAAAACAGGAAAGCAGACTATTATCTAAATTGTGGCCGACTAGGAAAAGGGGAGATGCAGCGAGACCTGGGTGTCATGGTACACCAGTCATTGAAAGTAGGCATGCAGGTGCAGCAGGCAGTGAAGAAAGCGAATGGTATGTTAGCTTTCATAGCAAAAGGATTTGAGTATAGGAGCAGGGAGGTTCTACTGCAGTTGTACAGGGTCTTGGTGAGACCACACCTGGAGTATTGCGTACAGTTTTGGTCTCCAAATCTGAGGAAGGACATTATTGCCATAGAGGGAGTGCAGAGAAGGTTCACCAGACTGATTCCTGGGATGTCAGGACTGTTTATACTCTCTAGAATTTAGGAGATTGAGAGGGGATCTTATAGAAACTTATAAAATTCTTAAGAGGTTGGACAGGCTAGATGCAGGAAGATTGCTCCCGATGTTGGGGAAGTCCAGGACAAGGGGTCACAGCTTAAGGATAAGGGGGAAATTCTTTAAAACCGAGATGAGAAGAACTTTTTTCACACAGAGAGTGGTGAATCTCTGGAACTCTCTGCCACAGAGGGTAGTCGAGGCCAGTTCATTGGCTATATTTAAGATGGAGTTAGATGTGGCCCTTGTGGCTAAGGGGATCAGAGGGTATGGAGAGAAGGCAGGTACGGGATACTGAGTTGGATGATCAGCCATGATCATATTGAATGGCGGTGCAGGCTCGAAGGGCCGAATGGCCTACTCCTGCACCTAATTTCTATGTTTCTATGTTTCTATGACATGTCGCCTGTATGGTCGTGAGTCGTCTCCTCAGTCGCCCAAAGAGTCGTAGCGTCTTTCTGGTCGCCGCTGGATTTTCAACACGTTGAACATTTTTGCCAACCTGCAACGACCTATGACGGGTACCGACAGTCGCCGAGAAAGTTGCGCAAGTGGGACAGGCCCATAAGGTGATGTTTCTCTTCATTTACGGCTGGGACAGGTTGTGAGGAGTCTGCAGGGAGCAGAAGCTGTTATTCTACAAACATACGGTCGTGGCCATGTTCCTGGTGGTGGTCGGTTTACGGGCTTACTGCGCGGAGCCGCGCTCTCTGGGATTCTAATTGTCATGAAAACCCAGCGTTCTGGAGCAGCTGTATAGTGTTCAAGAGCCCGATGTTTGTTGGGAAGAAGATCACATGATCATAAGTGATCACCCACCTTTGCCTGTGTGTGAATGTGTGTGAGTGATTGGTGGTGGTCGGAGGGGCCGTAGGCGCAGATTGGCAGCCACGCTTCCGTCAGTCTGCCCCAGGGCAGCTGTGGCTACAGAAGTAGCTTACCACCACCGAGTGTGACTGAGGAGTGAATGAATAATGCGATGTAAAGCGCCTTGAGTATTAGAAAGGCGCTATATAAATCCCATCCATTATTATTATTATAAGTGATAGGAGTAGAATTAGGCCATTCGGCCCATCAAGTCTACTCCGCCATTCAATCACGGCTGACCTATCTCTCCCTCCTAACCCCATTCTCCTGCCTTCTCCACCATAACCTGTGACCAGGTTTGAGACGCAAGCTGTTCTTAAACCTGGTGGTCATGGTTTTCAGACTCCTTTACCTTCTTGGCTGGACAATCATTTTGCATTGGCTCCACACTGTTGATCGGAGCAGAATGCAATGTTCTCCCTGTGATTGTGTGGGTTTCCTCCAGGTGCTCCGGTTTCCTTCCACATCCCAAAGATGTACAGGTTTGTAGGTTAATTGGCCCTCTGTAAATTGGCCTCCTAGTGCGGAGAGGAAGTGGATGCGAATGTGGGATAAAGTGAGACCACACCTGGAGTATTGTGTGTAGTTTTGGTCTCCAAATTTGAGGAAGGGCATTCTTGCTATTGAGGGAGTGCAGCGTAGGTTCACAAGGTTAATTCCCGGCATGGTGGGACTATCATATGTTGACAGATGGAGCGGCTGGGCTTGTACTCTCTGGAATTTAAGAGGATGAGAGGGTTTCTTATTGAAACATATAAGATTATTAAGGGTTTGGACACGCTAGAGGCAAGAAACATGTTCCTGATGTTGGGGGAGTCCAGAACCAGGGGCCACAGTTTAAGAATAAGGGGTAAGCCATTTAGAACGGAGATGAGAAAAATCTTTTTCACACAGAGGGTTGTGAATCTGTGGAATTCTCTGCCTCGGAAAGGCAGTGGAGGCCGGTTCTCTGGATGCTTTCAAGAGAGAGTTAGATAGAGCTCTTAAAGATAGCGGAGTCAATGGATATGGGTAGAAGGCAGGAACGGGGTACTGATTCTGGATGATCGGCCATGATCACAGTGAATGGCGGTGCTGGCTGGAAGGGCCGAATGGCCTACACCTGCACCTATTGCCTATTGTCTATTGTCTAAGTGTGAACGGGTGATCGATAGTCCGCATGGACGTGGTGGGTCGAAGGGCCTGTTTCCGTGCTGTATCTCTAAACGAAGAACTGAGAAAGGGGATGTTGCCAGATCTCAAGTTCCTGAGCTACGAATTGTCTATTGAACCTGGGGGACAATTACTTCACTCGGAGGGTGGTGGATATGTGGATAGAGCTTTGGAGAGATATGGGCCAAATGTGGGCAAATGGGACTAGTTTAGACGGGGCAACTTGGCCGGCATAGACGAGTTGGGCTGAAGGGCCTCTTTCTGTGCTGTATGGCTCTATAACTAAGAATGAACTTGTTACCAGGAAAGGGGAGTGGGCAGTGCAAATATTTGCCTGCAGTACAGCATTAGACCACCGGAGGGCAGAATGGCTCCATGTGAAAATGGAAGGTGGACAAAAATGCTGGAGAAACTCAGCGGGTGAGGCAGCATCTATGGAGCGAAGGAATTAGGCGAGACCCTTCTTCAGACCAAATGGTCACCATTATCAGAGCCAAGGTTTCAACCTGCCCACGCCGACCAAGATCCCCTGTTGAATGGTGTGGAAGACTAAAAGAGACTGACACAAAATGATGCACAGAGTCTCTTGCCCAGAGTAGGGGAATCGAGGACCAGAGGACATAGGTTTAAGATGAAGGGAAAGAGATTTAATAGGAATCCGAGGAGTAACTTTTTCACACAGGTGGGTGTATTGAACAGAGGAGGTAGTTGAGGCTGGGACTATCCCAACGTTTAAGAAACAGCTAGACAGGTACATGGATAGGACAGGTTTGGAGGGATATGGACCAAGCTCAGGCAGGTGGGACGAGTGTAGCTGGGACATGTTGGCTGGTGTGGGCAAGTTGGGCCGAAGGGCCTGTTTCCACACTGTATCACTCTATGACTTATGCAAATGCTGGAGTAACTCAGCGGGACAGTCAGCATCTCAGGAGAGAAGGAATGGGTGACGCTTCGGGTCGAGACCCTTCTTCAGTCTCGACCCGAAACGTCGCCCATTCCTTCCCTCCAGAGATGCTGCCTGTCCCGCTGAGTTACTCCAGCATTTTGTGTCTATCTTCGGTTTAAACCAGCATCTGCAGTTCCTTCCTACACAGCCTGAAAGGGGCATTTGTCCCACTTCAGTTCCTCGGTCTTGTGAGTTAATGATATGTTATTTTTTAGGGACACAGCATGAAACCAAGTGAGTCCAGAGCAACCATCGATCGCCCGTTCACACTCGTTCCACTTTCGTATCCACTCTCTGCACTCCAGGGTCAATTTGCAGAGGCTAATCGGCCTACAAACCGGGAAGCGAGAGGAAACCGGGGCACCCGGAGGATACCTGCATCGTTACAACATGCAAACTCCGCGCAGTCAGCACCCGAGGTCAGGATCGAACCCGTGCCTCTGGCGAGGTGAGGCAGCAGCTTTGTGCCTCATTAACAATTGTTGCTTTGCAACTTATAAATAATGGGGTGGATGTTAGAACAAGGGGTCACAGTTTAAGGATAAAGGGGAAATCCTTTAGGACTGAGATGAGAAAAACATTTTTTACACAGAGAGTGGTGAATCTGTGGAATTCTCTGCCACAGAAGGTAGTTGAGGCCACAGTTCATTGGCTATATTTAAGAGGGAGTTAGATGTGGCCCTTGTGGCTAAAGGGATCAGGGGGTATGGAGAGAAGGCAGGTACAGGATACTGAGTTGGATGATCAGCCATGATCATATTGAATGGCGGTGCAGGCTCGAAGGGCCGAATGGCCTACTCCTGCACCTATTGTCTATGTTTCTATGAGTGCGAATGGGTAGTGTACAAAATGACGCAAAGTGCTGGGGTAACTCTGCGGGTCAGGCAGCATCTCTGGAGATCATGGATAGGTGACGCTTCAGGTCGAGACCCTCCTTCAGTCCTCTCTCATTGCTTTCCCCCTCTGTGATAGTTGTATGTCTACTATAGAGATACCATCATCATTGGTGGTCATTCGAAACGAGTATGACTGCCTCTCATGGAGGACGCCTGTGCGTGACTTTGTTTAACGTGGGGAGACTGGTGCACAGACAGCCACCCCACGGTCCTTGACAGATCTGGGTCAGGATCCAGTGGCGTAGAGTCCAAGACGACCGGAGACCCTTTTCTGCTGCAGCCTTCATCCGCCTTCCCAGCCGTTGTGACGTTAGCTCCACTAAGGTCATCCATCGTCCTCCGCCTGTTCCACCGTTGAGGTCTTGGTTGGATTGCTCTTTGTCAGAGACCTCCTCCCCCTCAACCTTACCGCCATGGGTGGCCCTACCAGGAGCACAGCTCCAGACGGCATCGCTCTCAGGATCTCAGGCCCACACAAGCTTCTCCACCACGACAAGGTGACAATCCACGGCGAAGATTATATTTGGAGATACACACAAGAGACAATTTACAACTTTTTACTGAAGCCAATTAACCTACAAACCTGCACGTCTTTGGAGTGTGGGAGGAAACCAGAGCGCCCGGAGAAAACCCACGCAGGTCACGGGGAGAACGTACAAACTCCGTACAGACAGCGCCCGTAGTCAGGATCGAACCCGGGTCTCTGTCGCTGTGAGGCAGCAACTCTACCGCTGCACCACCCTGCCGCCCTCTCAACCCCATTCTCCTGCCTTCTCCCCCTAACCATACGCCCTGGATTTTGAGCCCCCGATATTTATTCTCTATTTTTTAATATTTTCACGATCCCTCACAAGATTACACACGGTGGAATTGTATAAACGTTTTTTTAAAAATCGCCCCTACTGGGTGTAAGATGGCGTTGGTGTACCTGGCACCACCGTGACGCCTACCGCCACACTTGGGCGGTGGATGGTCGGTACTGACTGGGTGGGCAGAAGGGCCAGATTCCATGCCAGCCCTGTGTGACTCGACCACTTCCGGCCCGGACTGAGAAGGGGATGGTCCGTGAAGGCGGACGTTGCAGCTGCTTCCCCTCGGAACTGCAACAGAGTCGGGAAGTGGGACAGGAAATGGGCGCTGACTGACGCGTGCCCAGGTTAACAGGATGTGCCTCTCAGACCAACATCAGCAAACATCAGTGGCATCCTCTGAGAGATGTGAACTGCACGACAATGTTGGATAAGTTCTAGGAGCAGAATTAGGCCATTCGGCCCATCAAGTCTACTCCGCCATTCAATCATGCCTGATCTATCTCTCCCTCCTAACCCCATTCTCCTGCCTTCTCCCCATAACCTCTGACCCCCGTACTAATCAAGAATCTATCAATCTCCGCCTTAAAAATATCCATCGACTTGGCCTCCACAGACGTCTGTGGCAATGAATTCCACAGATTCACCACTCACTGACTGAAGAAATTCCTCCTCGTCTCCTTCCTGAAGGTACGTCCATTATTCCGCGGCTATGGCCTCTGGTCCTAGACTCTCCCACAAGTGGAAACATCCTCTCCCCTCCCACTCCATCCAAGCCTTTCATAGATTGGCTTTAGAAGGTATTGTGTCTACTGAGTGCTGGTGTAACTCAGGCAGCGTCTCTGGAGAAAAGGAATAGGTGATGTTTCAGGTCGAGACTTTTCTTCAGACCCAAAACGTCACCTATTCCTTTTCTCCAGAGCTGCTGCCTGACTCGCTGATTACTCCAGCATTTTGTGTCTATCTTCAGTGTAAGCCAGCACCTGTGGTTCTTTCCTACACGTTGATAAGAGGCATTTCGCAAAGGGGGACTACCTCCAGGTGAGAATCTGTTGAGAAAGTTACGGCACAGTGTTGTGCCGTTCAGCGCCAGGGCCCCGGGTTCCACCCTGACCACAGGTGCTGCCTGTACGGAGTTTGTACATTCTCCCTGTGACCTCGTGGGTTTTCTCCGGGTGTTCCGGCTTTCTCCTACACTCATAAAGTCATAAGGTCACAAGTGATCGCTGCAACCGCGGCCTGCGGATTTTACCATCAAGGGCTGGCAGTCTCGGGAGAGACCGGGTCGGGAAGCTCCAACGAGGCAGAGGTTCGACCAGCCCCGACCTGGGGTCTGATCGCTTGGCGTGGGGCTCAGATTCCCCCCCGATGCAGGAGCTTGATCGCTCCGACGCGGAGGGCTCGAGCGCCGGCTACGGGAGTCAAGATCGTCCCGTCAACGGAGGGCTCGAGACCCCAACCCCAGGAGAGCAAAGAAGGGAAAAGATTGAACTTTTTTGCGCCTTCCATCACAGTGAGGAATGTGGAGGAGTCACTGTGGTGGATGTTTATGTTAAAATGTATGTTGTGTGTCTTGTTGCTTCTTATTAATATGACTGACTTGGCAAATGAAATTCTTCATATGTGTTGCAAAACATACTTGGCTAATTGAGTGTTATTGTATTGTATTGTGATAGGAGAAGAATTAGGCCATTCGGCCCATCAAGTCTGCTCCGCCATTCACTCATGGCCGACCCATCTCTCCCTCCTAACCCCATTCTCCTCCCTTCTCCACATAAGACTCCAGAGAGGTGCGGGTTTGTAGGTTATAATTGCCTTCAGTAAATTGTCCCGAGTGGGTTTAGGATAGAACTGGTGTGCGGGGGATCGTTGGTCGGCGCGGATTCGGAGGGCCGAAGGGCCTGTTTCCGTGCCGCATCTCCAAAAACTAAAAGTAAAGGCTTTGCGTGTCCAAACATGGCCACCCTGGAAGAGGATGATTTATTAATCACTCTAATGAAATTGTCATTTGCAAGTTTGGATTTGGTTTACAAAATGCTAATTAAAATGGTTTAATGGCAGGTTTATTACATGTTGGTGTCCAGCGCCTACAGCAACGCTAAACGGCCATGTCTCTGGGTGGATCCCCTGCTTTGTAAACCAAAGACGCCTTTGTGATTTCATCTCATTTAATGAATCCCCAGTGTCTTCGGTTGACAGAGGCTCCTGATTTAGAAGTGCGCATAAGGCAGATTTATGACTGTGAATGCTCCTGGTGATGTAAAAGGCAATGACGCCGCGAATACAACCGCTGCCCAGAGCTTCGTTAACCCTCTCCTAAAGTGCCGGCCCCACTTAGGCGATTTTTACGGCGAATACAGGCGACTAGGCTGTCGCCACATGGTCGCTGGGGTGACGCCTGTACGGTCGTGAGTTTATCTCCTCAAGTCGCCTAAACAGTCGTAACGTTTTTCTGGTCGCCGCTGGATTTTGAAATGTTCAAAACTTTTCGGCGACTGTGGGCTTGTCGTAGCTTGTCTACTCCTGACGTAGGTGCTGTCGTTGGTTGTCACCAGGATGACGCAGGTTGCCGCCGGGTGACGTTGGTTGTTGCCGGGTGCTGACTTTGGTGAATTCCATTGGCGACTACCTACGTCAACCGGCGACAGGGTCGTTGCTGTCGTAGCTTGTCGTGGGTGGACGTAGGTTTACTTCGGTTGTGGAAGGTTGTTGCCTGTGTGATCGTAGGTTGTCGTAGGTGTGGTCACAGGTGGACGTCCTAATGGGTCGCCGGTTGTCGACAGCTTGCCGTAGCTTGACCTCGACTAGGTGGTAGCTTGTCGTAGCTTGTCCTAGACATTGTCGTAGGGTGGATGGGGGGGGGGGGGGGGGTGGGTCCAGTCGCTGTTTTTTCGGCGACCTGCTACGACTGTGACTGCTGCCTGTAGGGAGTTTGTACTTTCTCGTTTGTAATTTAGAAGGATGAGAGGGTATCTTATTGAAACATGTAAGATTGTTAAGGGTTTGGACACGCTAGAGGCAGGAAACATGTTCCCGATGTTGGGGGAGTCCAGAACCAGGAGCCACAGTTTAGGAATAAGGGGTAAGCCATTTAGAACGGAGATGAGGAAACACTTTTTCACACAGAGATTTGTGAGTCCGTGGAATTCTCTGCCCCAGAGGCTGGTTCTCTGGATACTTTCAAGAGAGAGTTAGATAGAGCTCTTAAAGATAGGGGAGTCAGGGGATATGGGGAGAAGGCAGGAACGGGGTACTGATTGGGGATGATCAGCCATGATCACGGTGAATGGCGGTGCTGGCTCGAAGGGCCGAATGGCCGACTCCTGCACCTATTGTCGATTGTGACCTGCTTGGATTTTCTCTTTGTGCTCCGGTTTCCTCCCACACTGCAAAGACGTGCAGGTCTGTAGGTTAATTGGCTTCTGTTAAAAAGTTGTAAATTGTCTCTCGTGCGTGTAGGATAGTGCAAGTGTGTGGGGATCGCTGGTCGGGGCGGACTCGGTGGGCCAAAGGGCCTGTTTCCGCACTGTATCTCTAAACTAAACAAAACTATTGCACACGAGGTGGAGAAATGGAGAAACAGGAGAAACAGGGAACTGCAAATGCTGGTTTACAAAGTCACCGGAAATCCATGTTCTTTCTCCGCAGATGCTGCCCGACCCGTTGAGCTACTCCAGCACTTTGTGTCCGTTTTCATCAACCAGCATCTGCAGTTCTTGTATCGACACCAAATCCATTATTACCAGCATGTCATAATCTCCTGTGTGGCACGGTGGCGCAGCGGTAGAGTTGCTGCCTCACAGTGCCAGCGACCAAGGTTCAATCCTGACTATGGGTGCTGCCTGTACGGAGTTTGTACGTTCGCCCTGTGACTGCGTGCGTTTCCTCTGGGTGCTCCGGTTTCCTTCCACATTTAAGAGAGAGTTAGATAGAGCTCCAGGGGCTAGTGGAATCAAGGGATATGGGGAGAAGGCAGGCATGGGTTATTGAATGGGGACGATCAGCCATGATCACAATGGCTGGCTCGAAGGGCCGAATGGCCTCCTCCTGCACCTATTTTCTATGTTTCTATTCCAAAGTCATGCGAGTTTGTGGATTAATTGAATTCTGGAAGAATTATCTCTGGTGTGTAATAGTTTGTACGTTCTCTCTGTGACTGTGTGGGTTTCCTCTGGGTGCTCTGGTTTCCACCGACACTCCAAAGACATGCAGGGTTGTAGGTTAACTGGTTTTGGTAAAATTGTAAACTGCCCCTTGTGTGTGTAGGATAGTGCTAGTGTAGTGGTGATCGCTGGCCGGTACGGACTCGGTGGGCCGAAGGGCCTGTTTTCAAGCTGTATCTCAAAAGTCGAAAGTAAAGTTTAAATCGCACGATATTGTCTGCCAAGCTTACAGAATGTATTCCGAATGCAATGTCTTCTTCAGGATTGTAACGAATAGAATGGATCATTCCTGCTCCTCCTCCAACCTCATCTACAGCCTCCGCTGTTCTCGATGTGGACTCCTGTACGTCGGTGAGACCAAGCGCAGACTGGCGATCATATCGCTGAACACCTGCGCTCAGCCTGCCTTGGCCTGCACGGTCTCTGAGTTGCTAAATACTTCAACTCCCCCTCCCATTCCCAAACTGACCTTTCTGTCCTGGGCCTCCTCCACTGCCCGACCAATATTGGAGGAGCAGCATCTCATATTTCGCCTGGGCAGCTTACACCCCAGCGGTATGAATATTGGTTTCTCAAATTTCAAGTAACCCTTGCTTTCCCTCTTTCGAGGTTAGAGATACAGCGCGGAAAACAGGCCCATCGGCCCACCAGGTCCGCGCCGACCAGCGATCCCCGCACACTAACACTGTCCTACACACACTAGGGACAATTTTACCCAGCTAATTGGCCTATAAATCTGTACGTCTTTGGAATGTGGGAGGAAACCGGAGCACCTGGTGAAAACCCACGCAGGTCACGGGGAGAACGTGCAAACCCCACACTGACAGAATCCGTAGTCAGGATCGAACCCGGGTCTCTGGCGCCGTAAGGCAGCAACTCTGCCGCTGCGCCACCGTGCCTCTCTCTCTCTGTTCCTCCCTCATCCTAGACATCCTGCTAGTTTCACTGTTCGCATCCCTTCGTTATCACCTCTTTCGCAGCCAACAATGGAGCATTGTGGGCTCCACCTTTCCTTGGGTCAACGCTGCCGGCTCTGGTTTGTTCTGTCCCCTTTTACACACCTCTAGTTTCCCTCTCCCCTGACTCTGTCTCCGAAGAAGGGTCTCGACCCAAAAACGTCACCTATTCCTTGTCTCCAGAGATGCTGCCCCCTGACCCGTGGAGTTACTCCGCCACTTTGTGTCTACCTGAGGGATTAGTCCTGGTGGTTTGACGGGTAAAGGGACTTTGTGTGGGGAGGAACGGTTTTACAAATGGGAAGGACCAGCGTGGAGCGTGTGTTGTTGGCTGAGCGGGATGTTACTCTTGGCTGCCCCTCACTTGGATACGGAGAGGGAACGCGCTCCCAGCTCCTCTCAAATTACTCGTTACTGGAGAGTGCGGATTTCTGAAGGTCAGGCCGGGACAACCGCAGATCCACCGCTGGCAACAGCACTGTTGCACATAAAGAGACATCTAGGATTCATCTACGACCTTCCATAAAGTTACAAGCAATCGAGAACTGTTTAACTGCTGTCCCCATTATTCATAGGTTCAAAAGTTCAAAACTGATAGGAGAAGAATTAGACCCTTCGGCCCATCAAGTCTGCTCCGCCATTCAATCGTGGCTGCCCTATCTTTTGCCTCTCGGCCCCCTTCTCCTGCCTTCTCCCCATAACCCCTGACACCCGTACCAATCAAGAATCTATCTATCTCTGCCTTAAAAATATCCATTGACTTTTTCTCACAGAGAGTGGTGAGTCTGTGGAATTCTCTGCCTCAGAGGGCGGTGGAGGCAGGATCTCTGGATGCTTTCAAGAGAGAGCTAGATAGGGCTCTTAAAAATAGTGGAGTCAGGGGATATGGGGAGAAGGCAGGAACGGGGTACTGATTGGGGATGATCAGCCATGAACTGATTGGGGATGATCAGCCATGATCGCATTGAATGGCGGTGCTGGCTCGAAGAGCCGAATGGCCTACTCCTGCACCTATTGTCTATTGTCTATTGTCTATTGTCTATTGACACCCGTACCTAATCAAGAATCTATCTATCTCTGCCTTAAAAATATCCATTGACTTGGCCTCCACAGCCGTCTGTGGCAATGAATTCCACAATTGCACATTATATGTGTAGGAAGGAACTGCAGATGCTGCTTTATAATGAAGACAGACACAACATGCTGGAGTAACTCAGCGGGACAGGCAGCATCTCTGGAGCGAAGGAATGGGTAACATTTCGGGTCGAGACCCTTCTTCAGACTGATGTCAGGGGAGTGGGCGGTACATAGATATGGAAATGTATAGATAAGGAGGTGTAAGGTGTGAAACCAGGACAAAGGAGATGGAGATCAAGGAAACTGTAGAGTAGATCACTGTTGGTTGGGAGAAGGTTACAGCAAAGCAAACAGATAAAATGTAAATGAGGACTGGTGGGAGAACTGGGAAGGGGAGGGATGGCGAGAGAGGGAAAGCAAGGTTTACTTCAAGTTAGAGAAGTCAATGTTCATACCGCTGGGGTGTAAGCTGCCCAAGAGAAATATGAGGTGCTGTTTCTCCGATTTGCGCTGGGCCTCACTCTGACAACGGAGGAGGCCCAGGACTGAAAAGGTCAGCGTGGCAACGGGAGGGGAAGTTAAAATGTTTGGCAACTGGGAGATCTGTGTGTGAGTTAGTTACTTAAAGTTGGGCGTTCATATCGAAGATGGACACAAAATGCTGGAGTAACTCAGCGGGACAGGCAGCATCTCCGGAGAGAAGGAATGGGTGACGTTTCGAGTCTTTTTCAGACTCTCTTTTTGTAGATTAATTGGCCCTCTGTAAATTGCCTCGAGTTTGTAGGAAGTGTATGCGAAAGTGGGGCGACATAGAACTAATGTGAACTGGCGATCGATGGTCGGAGTGGACTCGATGGGCCGAAGAGCCTGTTTCAATGCTGTATCTCTAAACTAAATTGAACTAAAATTTGAGGGCCATATCGGGGTTAGGAGGGAGTGGGATTGGAAGGGTTCGGTATCTGACATACACTGTGCACAGAGTCACAGAGTGACGCAGCCCTTTGGCCCAACTTGTCCACACTGGCCAACGTGTCCCTTCTGCACTTGTCCCACCTGCCTGCATTTAAATTAAATTAAATTAAATTTCTTTATTTATATAGCACATTTTTAGTCAACTTGCATTGACCCCAAAGTGCTTCACATAATTACATTTACACACACAGGCAAAGGTGGGTGAAGTGTCTTGCCCAAGGACACAACGACAGTATGCACTCCAAGCGGGATTCGAACCAGCTACCTTCCGGTTGCCAGCCGAACACTTAGCCCATTGTGCCATCTGTCGTCCCTGGCCCACATCCCTCAAAAACTACCCTACCCTCCTAAGATGTGGGAATGGCAGCCAACCCACGCACAGCAGACAATAGACAATAGACAATAGGTGCAGGAGCAGGCCATTCGGCCAATCGAGCCAGCACCGCCATTCAATGTGATCGTGGCTGATCATCCCCAATCAGTACCCGGTTCCTGCCTTCTCCCCATATCCCCTGACTGCTATCTTTAAGAGCCCTATCCAGCATCCAGAGAACCTGCCTCCACCGCTCTCCGAGGCAGAGAATTCCACAGACTCACAACTCTCTGTGTGAAAGGAAACTTATTGGTCTTCAAGGATTATATATACCAGTTAATCCAGAATGGTTCCTCAAAGTGAGGGTTGGTGGGGGTGGGTGAGGGGGGGGGGGGGTGGTGAGGGGTGTGGAGGGGTGTGGGGGGGGGGTGATGGTGAGGGGGGAGGGGGGGTGATGGTGAGGGGGGGGGGGGGTGAGGGGGAGGGGGGGTGATGATGAGGGGGGGGGGGGGATGGTGAGGGGGGGGAGGGGGGTGATGTTGAGGGGGAGGGGGGGGTGATGGTGAGGGGGGGATGGTGATGGTGAGGAGGGTGGGGGGGGGCGGAGGAAGGCACCATCCTTGTCTACAAAATGATGCACGGGAGCGAGCATGTCTAACCCATGCTATTTCCTCTCTCCGCCCCCGGAGGGTTTAACAATGACCGTGTCACTGCTGCTTTGAGGCAGGATGCTGCTGCTGTGGTCACTTTTATTAGCCAGATGATTTGTGGGGAAGCGTGGAGGTGTAACGCTGGAAACACTCTGTGTGCCCCCCCCCCCCCCCCCCCCCCCCCCCCAGAGCCTGTGTGCAGGAAATCGGATTTACAGCATGGAATCTGTTTGGCTTTTCCTTTGAAGTGTCTCTGTGCTGAATTGTCAGATATCCTGCAGTCATTCCAAAGGATCATAGCAGCATATGTGTGTGTGTGTGTGTGTGTGTGTGTGTGTGTGTGTGTGTGTGTGTGTGTGTGTGTGTGTGTGTGTGTGTGTGTGTGTGTGTGTGTGTGTGTGTGTGTGTGTGTGTGTGTGCGTGCGTGTGTGTAGGTGTGTGAGAGTGTGTGTAGGTGTGTGAGAGTGTGTGTGTCTATGTGTTTGTCTATGTTTTGTGTGAGCGTGTGTGTGTGTAAGTGTGTGCTCGTGTGTGTGTGTGTATGTGCGTGATGCATGTGTGATGCATGTGTGTATATGTGCATGCTTGTGTGCATACATGTGTGTATGTGTATGTGCGAGTGCATGCATGTGTGTGAATGCATGTGTGTGTGTGTGAATGTCTGCATGCATGTGTGCGCGTGCATGTTTGTGTTCATGCGTGTGCGGGTGTCTGTGTTTCTGCAAGACCATGTGTGACTGTGCGTATGCTTGCGTGCATGTGTGTGTGTGAGTACGCATGTGTGTATGTATGCATGCGTGTGTGTGCATGTGTGTGTGTGCATGTGTGTGTGCACACATATGTGTGTATGTGTGCATCTCTATTTTGTATAGAATATAGAACAGTACAGCACAGGAGCAGGCCCTTCGGCCCACAATATCTGTGCCAAACACAATGCCAAGTTAACTAACCTCGGCCTGTGTGTGACTCATATCCCTCCATTCCCATGCCCTCTAATATTTGATATTTCTACCTTGGGAAAAAGGTTCTGACTGTCGTCCCTATCTATCATGTTTCATGTATGTGTGCCTGTGCATGTCCTTGAACAGTGGCGCAGCTGTTAGAGCCACTGCCTCACAGCGCCAGATACCCGGGTTTAGTCCTGACCTCGGTTGCTGTCTGTGTGGAGTCTGCACGTTCTCCCTGTGACTGCCTGAGTGGTGTTCGTGTGCTCCCGTTTCCCAAAGACGTGGGATTTTTTTGGGCTATTGGCCTCTGTAAAACTGCCTTAAGGTGGGGACTGAATGAGAAAGTGGGATGATATTTAACAGGTGTAGATGGGTATGCAATGGTTGGCATGGACTCGGAGAAACAATGAAGTCTTTACAGGAGATGTGCGGGGCAGGCTTTTTACACAGAGGGTGGTGGGTGCATGGAACACGCGGCCAGGGGTGGTGGTGGAGGCAGATTCAATTGGCATGGATATGCAGGGAATGGGTGGGATATGGACCATGTGTAAGCAGAGGATCTCATATTTCGCTCTGGCAGCTTCCACCCCAGTGGTATGAACATTGACTTCTCTAACTTCAAGTAGCCCTTGCTTTCCCTCTCTCTCCATCCCCTCCCCCTTCCCAGTTCTCCCTCCAATCTTATTGTCTCCGACTACATTCTATCTCTGTCCCGCCCGCTCCCCAGACATCAGTCTGAAGAAGGGTCACGACCCGAAACTTCACCTATTCCTTCTCTCCAGAGATGCTGCCTCACCCGCTGAGTTACTCCAGCATTTTATGTCTATCTTCAGTTTAACTTGGAATCTTGTTTGGCATGGACACTGCGGGCCGAAGGGCCTGTCCCTTAACTTGTATTCTTATTTGGCTTGGACATTGGGTGTTGAAGGAGTACTACAGGTTCTAGGTTCTATGTTCTATGTCAAACCGTAACAACTGCCTTCGGCACAGATATTGTGGGCCGAAGGGCCTGTTCCTGTGCTGCACTGTTCTATATTCTATGTACATGTGCATACACGATACAGATGCATATGTACACACACATGTGCGCGCACACACATACACACACCCACATGTACACACACACACATGCACACGTACATACATGCATGCTCACACACACATGCACACGAGCATACACAGACACATGCACACACACAAGAACACACATGCACACACACACATACACACACAAGCACACACATGCACACACACACATACACACACAAGCACACACATGCTCACACACACACACACACACATTCACACACAAGCACGCACATATGCGTTTGCATGCACGCACACATATATACACACACGCAAGCACACACATACACACACACACACACACATAATGTATAATACATGCACACATATAAGGTATAATATACATTGATATATACGTTGAATATAATATAATGTACAATATAACGTGTGGTGGACTATTGGCTGATGCATCATTCCGTTGCCTTATAAGTTCCCGTTCCCCTCCAGATAAAGGAAGTGTACAACGTGATCATATAGGAAGCGCTACCAGGCGGCGAGGGTCAAATCCTAGAAGGATATGTTCACGCACGCTTCCTTCCTGCGGTGAGGGTACTTTGAAAACCTTCATCGGTCACTGGCGCCTGTGCAGGGTGGGTGGCTGAGTGGGCCCAGAGCTCACGG
Organism: Amblyraja radiata; assembly: GCF_010909765.2. NCBI lineage: Eukaryota > Metazoa > Chordata > Chondrichthyes > Rajiformes > Rajidae > Amblyraja > Amblyraja radiata. The sequence continues at coordinate 4,106,247 of NC_045969.1, forward strand.
CACAGATGGAGAATGAATGTGAGGGGCGGTGAGTCGAGGAAGAACTGCAGGAAATCACAGCCGGTTGCCAAGGTCGTCTTGGATTACGAACTGCAAGTGTCATATCCACTGTATCTCACTGGGAGTTCAGGTTGAGCACAGATCCTCCCCTCTCTCGCTCGTACAATAGACAATAGACAATAGGTGCAGGAATAGGCCATTCGGCCCTTCGAGCCAGCACCGCCATTCAATGTGATCATGGCTGATCATCCTCAATCAGTACCCCATTCCTGCCTTCTCCCCATATCCGCTGACTCCGCTATCTTTAAGAGCCATATCTAGCTCTCTCTTGAAAGTATCCAGAGAACTGGCCTCCACCACAGAGAATTCCACAGACTCACAACTCTCTGTGAGAAAAAGTGTTTTCTCATCTCCATTCTAAATGGCTTGCCCCTTATTCTTAAACTGTGGCCCCTGGTTCTGGACTCCCCCAACATTGGGAACATGTTTCCTGCCTCTAGCGTGTCCAAACCGTTAATCATCTTATATGTTTCAATAAGATCGCCTCTCATCCTTCTAAACTCCAGAGTATACAAACCCAGCTGCTCCATTCTCTCAGCATATAACAGTCCCGCCATCCCGGGAATTAACCTTGTAAACCTACGCTGCACTCCCTCAATAGCAAGAAAGTCCTTCCTCAAATTTTGGGACCAAAACTGCACACAATGCTCCAGGTGTGGTCTCACTGTGGCCCTGTACAACTGCAGAAGGACTTCCTTGATCCTATCAATCTCCACTTTAAAAATACCCAATATTCTCTCGGCATATGGCAGTCCCGCCATCCCGAGAATACAAAAAGCACTGGAAATCCTGCAGAATTCAGTTTGCAAGTTTAGTTTAGTTTTAGAGTTGCAGCGTGGAAACAGGCCCTTCGGCCCACCTGGTCCGCGCCGACCAGCGATCCCCGCACATTAACTCTATCCTACACACACCAGGGACAATTTTTACATACACCAAGCCAATGAACCTACAAACCTGTACGTCTTTGAGTGCGGGAGGAAACCGAGGATCTCGGAGAAAACCCACGCAGGTCACGGGGAGAACGTACAAACTCCGTGCAGACAGCAGCCGTGGTCGGGATCGAACCCGGGTCTCCAGCGCTGTATTCGCTGTAAGGCAGCGACTCTACCGCTGCTCTACTATGACCACCCCATAGGTGGCGGTTTTTAGCATACGGAGTTATTTATTGTAAATTGGTATATTTAGTTAGATAGTTACATAATACTTTGTTTAAGTAGGAACAGCAGATGCTGGAAAATCGAAGGTAGACAAAAAATGCTGGAGAAACTCAGCGGGTGCGATTTCGGCCCGAAACATTGTCTATTTCCTTCGCTCCATAGATTCTGCTGCACCCACTGAGTTTCTCCCGCACTTTTGTCTACTAAAGATAATCCTTTGGCTTGGTTTTCTTAGTTGAGCGCTTATCCTGGAGTTATAGCACAAGTACTTTGCATTTTAATTGCAATCTAAAATTGTTAACAGTAGATCCACATTTTTGTTTCAATGTACAGGCATAACCGATGACCATCCTGTTAGATTTCTTCTGGAGTTTCCTGCCACCGCAATAGCACAATCCACATCTCCATTTACTAATTGCAGTCCTCACTATCGGTTACCCAAACAACAGTCGTTATTGAATAATACTCTTATGAAAAATAAAAGCTTCTCTGGCCCAACATTGGAACATAAACAGTGTTCTGCTATCCAATTTTATTGCAACTTCTTTTGCAGAGATGTTTCCAAGATGCTGGGCTGCGGAATTACAAGTTTCGCAACGACCACAGGCCTGAACATGTTGTAGGCCTCAAGTTACAAGAACATAAACACAGCTCTCTGTTTTTTTTCTGATCAGGTCAGATTAACTTGTCGGAATATTAAGGGCACTGGATTGCATTTTACTGCTTCACGGTTCCTTGGGTTCAGTCAGTGATGTGGTGAAGTTTAGCCTTTAGACTTCAGAGATCTAGCGTGGAAACAGGCCCTTCGGACCACTGGGTTAGCGCCGATCAGCTTCTTCTCCTTGTCGAGTCCACACACAAGATTAGAATTTGTTCGGCCAGTGCTGGACACACCACTCGGCGTCTGCATACAATGGTGTCCCTTTACACTGGCATCAGCCAATCTTCCCTGTCCCACCTGCAACTGGTCCAAAACGCCGCAGCCAGACTCCTGACGGGCACCCGAAAAAGGGACCACATCGCCCCGATCCTGGCCTCTCTCCACCGGCTCCCTGTGCGGTTCCGTATACATTTCAAGACCCTCCTCTATGTCTACAAAGCCCTCAATGTGTGCTTGCCCCCACCTACATTAAAAGTCTTCTCACCCACCACTCCACCTCCAGGTCCCTCAGATCGGCCGACTTGGGGCTGCTGAATATCCCGCGGTCTAGGCACAAGCTCAGGGACGACCGTGCCTTTGCGGTTGCAGCTCCTAGACTGTGGAACAGCAGCATCCCCGTTCCCATCAGAACTGCCCCCTCCATCGACTCCTTTAAGTCAAGACTAAAAACTTATCTGTACTCCCAAGCCTTTCCTGACGTCCACTGAGCGAGGGCTATACGTATATATGTATGTCGTTTGTTTGTTTATACTATTCTTATAACAAATGTAAAGCACTTTGGCCAACGAGAGTTGTTTTTTATATGTGCTATATAAATAAATGTGACTCGACTTGACTTGACTTGGCGCTTCTTGTGCTTCTTGTGCGTGGTGGTGGAAAGATTGGTGGAAACAGGGCCGCGAGGTGAACGCTCTTTCCTTGACCACGCGCAGATCAGCGATCACCCCGTACACTAGCACTATCCTACACCAGTACAGACCATCGCGCAAACAAAACCTCCCTTCCACTGACTCCATCTACATTTCAGATAAAAGACTACAAAGAGTAGTAAACACTGCCCAGTCCATCATCGGCTCTGACCTCCCTACCATCGAGGGAATCTATCGTAGTCGCTGCCTCAAAAAGGCTGGCAGCATCATCACACCACACGCCCACACCATCCTGGCCACACACTCATCTCCCCGCTACCTTCAGGTAGAAGGTACAGGAGCCTGAAGACTGCAACGCCTAGGTTCAAAAATAACTGCTTCCCCACAGCCATCAGGCTGTTAAACTCAACTGAAACAAATCTCTGAACATTAATAGACCATTATCTATTTATTTGTACACTATCTACTTATTTATTGATGTGTGTATATATTTATACAATGGTATATGGACAATAAACTCTCTAGACTTGACTTGACTTGAGATATACGGAGCAGGTTTTATACACAGAGTGCCTGGAGGATTTACGAGCATGTTGGGTGAGTGGGCAGATGCAAAGCAGATGCAATATAATGTGGATAAATATGAGGTTATCCACTTTGGTGCCAAGAACAGGAAGGCAGACTTTTGTCTGATTAGGAGTAGGGGCGGTGCAACGAGACCTGGGTGTGCTTGTACATCAGTCACTGAAAGTAAGCATGCAGGTACAGCAGGCAGTGAAGAAAGCCAATGACATGTTGTCCTTCATTGCGAGAGGAATTGAGTTTAAGAGCAAGGAAGTCCTACAGCAGTTGTACAGGGCCCTGGTGAGACTGCACCTGGAGTATTGTGTGCAATTTTGGTCTCCTAATTTGAGGAAGGACACTCTTGCTATTGAGGGAGTGCAGCGTAGGCTCATCAGGTCAATTCCCGGGATGGCGGGACTGATGTATGATCAAAGAATGGGTCGACTGAGCTAGTGTTCGCTGGAATTTAGGATGAGAGCGGATCTTATAAAATTCTTAGCGGATTGGACAGGATAGATGCAGGAAAAATGTTCCCGATGTTGGGGGAGTCCAGTTTAAGAATAAGAGGTAGGCCATTTTAAATACATAGATACATAGATAATAGGTGCAGGAGTAGGCCATTCAGCCCTCCGAGCCAGCACCGCCATTCAATGTGATCATGGCTGATCATCTAAAATCAGTACCCCATTCCTGCTTTCTCCCCATACCCCTTGATTCCACTAGCCCTAAGAGCTCTATCTAACTCTCTTTTGAATGCATCCAGTGAATCGGCCTCCACTGCCTTCTGAGGCAGGGAATTCCACAAATTTTGGCCTGAGATGAGGACAAATTTTTCACCCAGAGAGTTGTGAATCTGTGGAATTCTCTGCCACCAAAGGCAGTGGAGGCAAATTCAATGGGTGTTTTCAAGAGAGAGTTAGACATAGCTCTTAGGACTAATGGAAACAAGGAATATGGGGAAAAAGCCCGGAACGGGGTACTGATTTTGGATGATCAGCCATGATTATATTGAATGACGGTGCTGGCTCGAAGGGCCGAATGGCCTACTGCTGCACCTATTTTCTATGTTTCTATGTTTCTATGTTGCCAGGACTAGAGGGTGTGAACTATAGGGAGAGGTCAAGTTGGTTGGGACTCTATTCCTTGGAGCGCAGGAGGATGAGGGGCGATCTTATAGAGGTGTATAAAATCATGAGAGAAATAGCTCGGGGACATAGGATTAGGGTGAAGGGGAAAAGGTTTAATAGGAATCGGAGGGGTAACTTTTTCTCACAGAGGGTGGTGGGTGTATGGAACAAGCTGCTAGAGGAGGTAGTTGAGGTTAGGTCTATCGCAACACTTAGGAAATGGTTAAGGCCCTGTCCCACTGTACGAGGTAATTCAAGAACTCTCCTGAGTTAAAAAAAAATCAAACTCGTGGTAAGCTCGTAGAATGTACGTAGCGGGTACGTCGGAGCTCGGGACGTCTCTTAGCGGCTCGTAATGCTAACGGTAGGTATTCGGGAGACGTGGTAAGCGCGTGAAGACTCGTGAAGATTTTTTAACATGTTGAAAAATGTCCACGAGAGCCCCGAGTACCTACGAGCGGCTATTACCGTAATTCTCCGAGTTCGAATCAGGGGAAACTCGGGAGAACTCTTGAATTAGCTCGTACAGTGGGACAGGCCCTTTAAACAGGTAAATAGATTGAACATGTTTGGAGGGATATGGGCCAAACGCAGGCAGGTGGGACCAGTGTAGCTGGGACATGTTGGCCAGTGTGGGCAAGTTGGGCCGAAGGGCCTGTTTCCACACTGTATCACTCTGTGACTCTATAAAACTGTCGGGAGTGCTGGTGGAGGCAGACACAATAGTGGTGTTTAAGAGACTATTAGATGGTCATATATAGATATGCAGGGAATGTAGGGATCTGGATTATGTGCCGGCAGGTATGAGTTGGTCTGGCCATCAGGTTTGGTACAAACCTCGTGGAGCACATGGCCTGTTCTTGTACCGTACCGTTCTACAATCTATAAGAGCGCCACGGTGGCGCAGCGGTAGAGTTGCTGCCTTACAGCGCTTGCAGCGCCAGAGACCCGGGCTCGATCCCGACTACGGGTGTTGTCGGTAGTTTGTACATTCTCCCCGTGACCTAATGGCTTTTCTCCAAGATCTTCGGTTTCCTCCCACACTCCAAAGACGTGCAGGTTTGTAGGTTAATTGGCTTGGTGTAAGTGTAAATTGTCCCTCGTTATGTGTAGGATAGTGCTCGCGTGCGGGGATCGCTGGTTGTTGCGGACTCGGTGGGCCGAAGGGCCTGTTTCCGCGCTGTATCTCTAAACTAAACTAAACTAAATAATGCACCGCATGCATGGTTTATCAATTTGTCTATGATTTTAGAGACACAAGGAACTGCAGATGCTAGAATCCTGAGGAAGACACAAAGTGCTGGAGTAACAGCATCTGTGGAGGAAATGTGAAGGACAGGCGACGTTTCGGGTCGGGAACCTTCTTCAGGCTTATGGGCCTGTCCCACCTAGGCGACTGGAACGGTGACTGTCAGAGTGGAACACACACACACACACACACACACACACACACACACACACACACACACACACACACACACACACACACACACACACACACACACACACGCACACACACATACACACACACACACACACACACACACACACACACACACACACACACACACACACATCGCTTCCTTCACCAGCCCGTTATGCAGGCGGGGGACAGGGCAAGCGGGGGGAGCGCTGACTGAGTGAAATTCACACGGTGCAAAGCCAATGTGATACAGGCACACACCGCGATGAACAGGAAGGTTGGCGCTGTAATTAAGACGGTCAAAGCACAGTGTACGGTAAGTCCTTTAAAAGAGGGGGGAAGAGGGGGTGGAGGAGAAGGGGGGAGAAGGAGGGAGAACGAGTGGAGACAGCTTTTAAGAAGCCAGAGATACACGGCTGTGAAGCTCGGCGGACATTTAACGTTACCGGTCGGTTATCCTTGGTTCTGAAAACTACTGCTTACGTTTTATTTCTCCCAATGAGCCAATGAAATTCACTGGTCAGCACCGGCTACAACCTACGAGAACCTCCTGGCAACCCACGGGCGACCCCCACCTACGGCACGAGAATTCTCGCTACTCTCCATGGCGGCTTCATTCCGGTCGCCGCTAATTTTTCAACGTGTTGAAAATTTCGCGGCGACCACAATGAGGCCGCGACTAGTTCCCAGAACGTTGGGAACTCCTCGCGACCATGAAGGCGACTCCCCGGCAACCACCCGCGGCGAACATGTGGCGAACATGTGGCGACCGCAGAGTCTCCTGCAGTCGCCGAAAAAGTCGCCCAAGTGGGACAGGCCCGTTACTATTTCCAACCAAACTGATGTAGAGGAACGAAAATTTAAAAAAATCCAGCGTGGGATGTGTTCCCACATCTGCCACCGAAAGTCTGGAAGCAGAAGTAAATAGACATCAGCATTTGTCCTCATCTGGCCTTTCATAAGATGTGGCCAGCTAGATTAACACGTGCGAGACATTCCTAATTTACACCATGAGGCACTCCTAATTAAAACCACCTCAGACTAGAAGCAGGAATGAAATCCCAAATGGGAAAACGATGGAGTCGAGATGTTTAACCTTGTTATAATGAGGGATGATCCAAAGAAGTTTTCACTTTGGTGCTTTGAAGTTAAAAGTTCCTTTATTTATCAGGTCGGAAAATATATTGTGTGGTTTTGCTTCTCTCTCTCATTATGGCAGAAGATGCTGGTTTAATTTAGTTGAGGTTAGTTCAGAGATACAGCAGGGAAACAGGCCCTTCGGCCCACCGAGTCTGCGCCGCCCAGCGATCCCCGCACATTAGCACTACCCCTACACACACCACGGACACTTATAACAGGCCAATTAACCTACAAACCTGCACGTCTTTGGAGTGTGGGAGGAAACGGAAGATCTCGGAGAAACGCCACGCAGGTCACAGGGAGAACGCACAAACTCCGTACAGACAGCACCCGTAGTCAGGTTTGAACCCGGGTCTCTGGCCAGCGCTGTAAGGCTGAGATATAGTGAAAACCTTTGAAGCAAAATGCTGGAGTAACTCAGCGGGGCAGACAGCATCTCTGGAGACATTGGATAGATCACTTTTCTTGTCAGGACCCTTCTTCAATAGACAATAGACAATAGGTGCAGGAGGAGGCCATTCGCCCTTCGAGCCAACACCGCCATTCAATGTGATCATGGCTGATCATCTCCAATCAGTACCCCGTTCCTGCCTTCTCCCCATATCCCCTGACTCCGCTATCTTTAAGAGCCCTATCTAGCTCTCTCTTGAAAGCATCCAAAGAACCGGCCTCCACCGCCCTCTGAGGCAGATAATTCCACAGACATACCCGCCACGTTCATTCTCCGTCCTTACCACGAGTTTGATTTTTTTTAAACTCTGGAGAGCTCTTAGAATGAACTCGTACTGTGGGACAGGGCTTTTAGAACCAATGCAGCGCCGGGCACCCGGGTTCGATCCCGACTGCGGGTGCTGCCTGTGAGTCGGGAGTCTGTGAGTCCCCGTGAGTGTGAACTGTGAGGAGGATGCTATGAGGATGCAGGGTGACTTGGACAGGTTGGGTGAGTGGGCAGATGCATGGCAGATGCAGTTTAATGTGGATAAATGTGAGGTTATCCACTTTGGTGGCAAAAACAGGAATGCAGATTATTATCTGAATGGTGTCAAGTTGGGAAAAGGGGAAGTACAACGAGATCTGGGGGTCCTTGTTCATCAGTCACTGAAAGTAAGCATGCAGGTACTGCAGGCAGTGAAGAAAGCGAATGGCATGTTGGCCTTCATAACGAGAGGAGTTGAGTATAGGAGCAAAAAGGTCCTTCTGCAGTTGTACAGGGCCCTAGTGAGACCACACCTGGAGTATTGTGCACAGTTTTGGTCTCCAAATTTGAGGAAGGACACTCTTGCTATTGAGGGAGTGCAGCGTAGGTTGACAAGGTTAATTCCCGGGATGGCGTACATTGGTAGAATGGAGCAGCTGGGCTTGTATACTCTGGAATTTAGAAGGATGAGAGGGCATCTTATTGAAACATGTAAGAATGTTAAGGGTTTGGACACGCTAGAGGCAGGAAACATGGTCCCGATGTTGGGGGAGTCCAGAACCAGGGGCCGCAATTTAAGAATAAGGGGTAGGCCATTTAGAAAGAAGATGAGGAAAAACATTTTCACACAGAGGGTTCCATTTCATACGCCACAGAAACGTCACCTATTTCTTTGCTCCATAGATGCTGCCTCACCCGCTGAGTTTCTCCAGCATTTTTGTCTGCCTTCGATTTTTCCAGCATCTGCAGTTCCTTCTTAAACATTCACACAGAGGGTTGTGAATCTGTGGAATTCTGTGGAAGGCAGTGGAGACTAATTCTCTGGATGCTTTCAGGAGAGTTAGATAGAGTTCTTAAAGATAGCGGAGTCAGGGGATATGGGGAGAAGGTAGGAACGGGGTACTGATTGTGGATGATCAGCCATGACCACATTGAATGGCGGTGCTGGCTCGAAGGGCCGAATGGCCTACTCCTGCACCTATTGTCGATTGTGTATTGAAGGTAGATGTGATGAACATGTCTGTCCAGGACCTGAGGCTACAATAGGTTTTAATGCGTGTGGAATTCTCCACAGTTGCCAGGTGGTGATTGCTATAATTGTTGCTCAGAGTGTGAGTCACAGCTGATGAAAGAATGTTCTGGCAAACCACCGTCTGAATGACACAGGGCTGAAGAAACATATTGTTCTTCCATTTCCTACGCCACTCTGAGGCCTTCCCCCCGTTCAGCCTCCTTAAAGTTACAGGGTGTCCAAGACTTCAAATCCACGGCCCTTTCCCAGCTTCTGTCAAGCTTGTGAGTGTTATTGGCTTCAGTAAAGCTCCAAGATGCTACTGTACATTAAACATTAGGCTCTTCTTAAGCCTTGATCCAGGGAAATATAGCAACCAAGTGCGTCTTTTTGAAACCTCAGTCTCCTGCCACTCGGTTCGTGTAAACCACTGCAGTCGTTCATTGGGAAATGTTTAACTCATTGGGAACCAAGTTACTAACCCAGTCTGAAGAAGGGTCCCGGCACTTCACGGTGGCGCAGCGGTAGAGTTGCTGCCTTACACCCCTGTCCCACGGTACGAGTTCATTCCAAGAGCTCTCCCGAGTTTGCCCGGATTCGAACTCGGAGATTTACGGTAATGGCCGCTCGTCGGTACTCGGGGCTCTCGTGGACATTTTTCATCATGTTGAAAAATCTTCACGAGTCTTCCCCTGCTTACCTGCCGTTAGCGTTACGAGCCGCAAAGAGACTTCCCCGAGCTCCGACAATAGACAATAGACAATAGGTGCAGGAGTAGGCCATTTGGCCCTTCGAGCCAGCACCGCCATTCAAAGTGATCATGGCTGATCATCCCCACTCAGTACCCCGTTCCTGCCTTCTCCCCATATCCCCTGACTCTGCTATTTTTAAGAGCCCTATCTAGCTCTCTCTTGAAAGCATCCAGAGAACCGGCCTCCACCACCCTCTGAGGCAGAGAATTCCACAAGCGTACCCGCCACGTTCATTCTCCGTGCTTACCACGAGTTTGATTTTAACTCGGGAGAGCTCTTAGAATGAACTCGTACCGTGGGACAGGGCTTTTACAACCAATGCAGCGCCGGAGACCCGGGTTCGATCCCGTCTGCGTGTGCTGCCTGTATGGAGTTTGTACGTTCTCCCCGTGATTTTCTCCGAGATCTTCGGTTTCCTCCCACACTCCAAACACGTGCAGGTTTGTCGGTTAATTGGCCTGGTAAATGTAAAATTCTCTCTAGTACATGTAGGATTGTGTTAATATGCGGGGATCACCGGTCGGCGCGGACCCGGTGGGCCGAAGGGCCTGTTTCCGGGCTGTATCTCTAAACTAAGCTAAACTAAACTAAACTGCTCACTGGCTGCAGTAGGTTGGTTCAGTTGCCTGACAGCAGCTGATACGTTCATGTTCCCAGGGCATGAATCCAGCCTTGGCTGATGAAGCCATTTCCCTCGGTCTCTGTCTCAACTCAGCGTGAAGAGAAGCAGACTTGTCCTTTGTGATCCCCGGTCCCTTACCACGATCACAAGCGGTCAATGTTGTTCCACTGAAGTGGCATCACGCCAATAATGCGGCTCAGGCTAGGTTGCATGTTGCAAGCAAACCCAAAGCTGTGGGAAAGTAGTAATCAGTACAGGGTTGGTACAATCATTCTTCATTAATACGGGTGTCAGGGGTTAGATCATAAGATCATAGGTAATAGGAGCAGAATTAGGCCATTCGGCCCATCAAGTCTACTCCGCCATTCAAATCATGGCTCTTCTATCTCTCCCTCCTAACCCCATTCTCCTGCCTTCTCCCCATAACCTCTGGCGCCCGTACCAATCAAGAATCTATCTACAGTACCTCTGCCTTGAATAAATCCACTGGCTTGGCCTCCGCAGCCTTCTTGGTCATGGGGAGAAGGCAGGAGAATGAGGTTGAGAGGAAAAGATAGATCGGCCATGATGGAAAGGCAGAGTAGACTTGATGGGCCGAATGGCTGAATTCTGCTCCTATGAACTTATGAACTTATGAATAATGCTGCATTCTGGAATATTGCTATCTACGCCCATCCATAAGTCACAGAGTCATACAAATACAGAAACATGCCCTTCAAACCAACTTGTTCATGCCGACCATGATGTCCAACTCGGCTAATATCCCCATATCCCCTGACTCCACTATCTTTAAGAGCCCTCTCTCTTGAAAGTATCCAGAGAACCAGCCTCCATCGCCCTCTGAGGCAGAGAATTCCACAGACTCACAACTCTCTGGCTGAAAATGTGTTTCTTCATCTCCGTTCTAAATGGCTTACCCCTTATTCTTAAACTGTGGCCCCTGGTTCTGGTCTACGGGTCCGATCCCGACTACGGGCGCTGTCTGTACGGAGTTTGTACGTTCTCCACGTGACCTGCGTGGTTTTGCTCCGAGATCTTCGGTTTCCTCCCACACTCCAAAGACGTGCAGGTTTGTAGATTAATTGGCATGGTAAATGCAAAAATTGTCCCTAGAGCGTGTAGGATAGTGTAAAGGCCCTGTCCCACTGTACGAGGTAATTCAAGAGTTCTCCCGAGTTCTCCCCTGATTCGAGCGCGTGTAATGTACGTAGCGGGTACGTAGCGACTCGTACGAGTAAAAAGCAACAATTTTTTTCATCACGAGTATTTTTTACTCGTGGACATTTTTCACAGTGTTGAAAAAACGTCCCGAGTTTACCGGATTTCCCGAGTGCCTACCGTTACTCGTACGAGCCGCTACGGGACATCCACGAGCTCCTACGTACCCGCTACCCAATCTGAGGAAGGACATTCTTGCCATAGAGGGAGTACAGAGAAGGTTCACCAGACTGATTCCTGGGATGTCAGGACTTTCATATGAAGAAAGACTGGATAGACTCGGCTTGTACTCGCTAGAATTTAGAAGATTGAGGGGGGATCTTATAGAAACGTACAAAATTCTTAAGGGGTTGGACAGGCTAAATGCAGGAAGATTGTTCCCGATGTTGGGGAAGTCCAGAACAAGGGGTCACAGTGTAAGGATAAAGGGGAATTCTTTTAGGACTGAGATGAGAAAAACATTTTTTACACAGAGAGTGGTGAATCTGTGGAATTCTCTGCCACAGAATGTAGTTGAGGCCAGTTCATTGGCTATATTTAAGAGGGAGTTAGATGTGGCCCTTGTGGCTAAAGGGTTTAGGGGGTATGGAGAGAAGGCGGGTACAGCATACTGAGTCGGATGATCAGCCATGATCATATTGAATGGCGGTGCAGGCTCGAAGGGCTGAATGGCCTACTCCTGCACCTATTGTCTATGTTTCTATGTTTCTATTACACGAGCCCGAATCAGGGGAGAACTCTGGAGAACTCTTGAATTACCTCGTACAGTGGGACAGGCCTTTTAATATGCGGGGATCGCTGGTCGGCGCGGAAAAAGTGAAAAAGTGACAATAGAAGGAATGGATGACGTTTCAGTGCATGAGGAAGGGTCCCGACCCGAAAAGTCACCCATTTCTTCTCTCCAGAGACGCTGCCTGTCCCGCTGAGTTACTCCAGCATCTGGTGCCTGTCTTGCAGATAGGTGATGAATCAGTTTGGGACCCTTCGTCAGGCAGAGGACTTGCGGAATGTCATGACTCACTTTCTGCTCCCTGAACAATGACCCTGCCCTGAGAAAAGTCTTTGTCACCGGAGACAGCGCTGGTCACACTGGGAAGTGACAAATGAACAAGGGGACGGTCAGGATGGGGGGGGGGGGGAGGGGTTGCCACGGTTTCCCCTTCCCGTCAGGTCCCCTTGTACTCTGAGTCTGGGAAATCCCAGGAGAAGGAGCCATACGCACGCCACCCCGTTTACGGCACAGTAGTGATTATTTTGACGATGACAAATTGGATTACGTAATTCTGTCGGGGTCTGCTATCAATTTATACTTGCGTAATTCCACTGGCTTTCCACCACCCAAACTGAAACCTAGCAGCTTGTTTTGCAGCGCTCGCCCATGCCAAGTCCTCTCTGTACATTTAATTGGCTGTAATGTAGCAGCACGTGCAAGCAGTTGGCCGACAAAGGCCAGGGTGGTGCAGCGGTAGAGTTGCTGCCTTACAGCGCTTGCAGCGCCGGAGACCCGGGTTCGATCCCGACTACGGGTACGGAGTTTGTGCGTTCCCCCCCCCCGTGACCTGCGTGGGTTTTCTCCGAGATCTTCGGTCTCCTCCCACACTCGAAAGACGCACCTGTTTGTAGGTTAATTGGCTTGGTGCAAATGTAAAATTGTCCCCAGTGTGTGTAGGATAGTGTTAGTGTGCGGGGATCGCTGGCTGGCGCTGACTCGGTGGGCCGAAGGGCCTGTTTCCGCGCTGTATCTCTAAACTAAACTAAACTAAATAAGGTTCATTCCCAGGATGGCGGGAATGTCATATGCTGAGAGAATGGAGCGGCTGGGCTTGTACACTCTGGAGTTTAGATGAATGAGAGGGGATCTCATTGAAACATATAAGATTATTAAGGGTTTGGACACGCTAGAGGCAGGAAACATGTTCCCGATGTTGGGGGAGTCCAGAACCAGGGGCCAGAGTTTAAGAATACGGGGTAAGCCATTTAGAACGGAGATGAGGAAACTTTTTTTCCTCACAGTGAGTTGTGAGTCTGTGGAATTCTCTGCCTCAGAGGGCGGTGGAGGCCGGTTCTCTGGATACTTTCAAGAGAGAGCTAGATAGTGCTCTTAAAGATAGGGGATATGGGGAGAAGGCAGGAACGGGGTACTGATTGGAGATGATCAGCCATGATCACATTGAATGGCGGTGCTGGCTCGAAGGTGCCTACTCCTGCACCTGTTGTCTATTGTCTATTGTCAAGCCTAATGTTTTAGTCAGTCGGAGGAAGGGTTCAGACCCAAAACGTCACCTATTCCTTTTCTCCAGAGATGCTGCCTGACCCGCTGAGCTGCTCCAGTGTTTTGTGTCTATCTTAAGTATAATGTCGCAGAGTCAGGGCGTGCAGTGCAAGTCCACCACCCATGTTCCTGCAACTGGCGATCTGGTACCTCCTTCAATCCGGACAAAATTACCTTGAAATCCTCCACCTGGGAGACCCCCGAAAATGGGGCGCCTAGGCCGGGTGAGAGGGCCGGTCTTGACCTCGTCGGGACTTCAGCAGCCGATCGGCTGCTCGAATATGCCCCCTGCGGCCGGGGCTCTGGGGCTAGTCGTATTCAGTATCCTAAGGAGTATGCTATATCTCCACAACTAAAACCTATCAATAAGATGAATCAATTCTAGCAGCATTAGGCCATTCAGCCCACTGTCTAGTACGCCATTCAATCTTTTCCGCTCTCTCCCATTCTCCACGTAACCCCTGACACCCGTACTAATCAGGAACCTGTCAATCTCCGCCTTAATCATATCCATTGACCAGGCAGCCGTCTGTGGCAATTAATTCGCCACCCTCTGACGAAAGGCATCCTCCTCATCTCCTTTCTAAAGGTACGTCCTTTTATTCCGAGGCTGCGGCCTCTGGTCCTAGACTCTACCACTGGTCATCATTGGTGGTCACTCGAAACGATTATGACTGTCCTCTCCTCTCCATAGGGTCAAGTCGTTACATTTATTTCTATAGCACATTTAAAAAACAACTCTCGTTGGCCAAAGTGCTTTACATTTGTTATAAGAATAGTATAAACAAACAAACGACATACATATATACATATAGCCCTCGCTCAGTGGACGTCAGGAAAGGCTTGGGAGTATAGATAAGATTTTAGTCTTGACTTAAAGGAGTCGATGGAGGGGGCAGTTCTGATGGGGAGGGGGATGCTGTTCCACAGTCTAGGAGCTGCAACCGCAAAGGCACGGTCGCCCCTAAGCTTATGCCTAGACCGCGGGATATTCAACAGCCCCAAGTCGGCCGATCTGAGGGACCTGGGGGTGGAGTGGTGGGTGAGAAGACTTTTGATGGAGGTGGGGGCAAGCCAACATTGAGGGCTTTGTAGACATGGAGGAGGGTCTTGAAATGTATACGGAACCGCACAGGGAGCCAGTGGAGAGAGGCCAGGATCGGGTGGTCTACTTGTGGGTCTGCAGATGTCTGTAGAGGCCGATCCGTGATCCACACACACCTTGGTGCAACGTGGGCTGTGGAGACTGGCGGTGGTCCGTAGTCGTCGAGCCTCCTTCTCTCTCTTTCTATCCGTCCGGTGCTGTCGCTTTGTCTCTGCGACACGGCGTAGTTCCGTTTCGTCACGTGAAGCTCCTTCCCGCACGGATTTCCTCCAGGAGCGCCTGCCCGTCCAGTGCAACGTGCTCCCAGTTGCCCGATGTGACGTGGAATTTCTTCAAACTGTTCTTGATGTTGTCCTTGAAGCGTTTCTTTGGCCCGCAGGGGGCTCGCTGGTGGAAACATCCTCTCCACATCCACTCTATCCAGGACTTTCATGTTGAAATAAGAAAGTGCTTGGATTATGGGTGAAAGGGCCTGTTTGTGTACTTTTGTGTCGTACTTTTCCATGTTCTCAGAACAGAAATTCTTTCCTAATAATCACCCCCGCCTTGCAGATATAACAGAAAATGAAATAACAGCTTTTGGAAAAGGTTTAGATATTGTTTCCAGTCAAGTTTAGCTTCTTTAGAAAACCAGTGAATAGAATTTCAAATCGGAGAATTGTCTCATTCCATGGATTTTGAACCACGGAAATCTCGCATTTCTTTCCCTTAGGCACTTTTCCCGAAAAAGGATCACATTCACAGACAGAAACAATCTCTGCTTTAACCAAATCTTAATGGGTAACATGGTCTGAAGTGCAAAATCTTTTCTCATGCACACTTGCTTTACTGAGAAAAAGAGCGGTTTCTCTGGAGAGCAGGAATGGGTGACGTTTTGGGGTCGAGACTCCCTTCTTCAGACTGACCCAATTCCTTGTCTCCAGAGATGCTGCCTGTCCCGTTGAGTTATGCCCCTGTCCCACTTAGGAAACCTGAACGGAAACCTCTGGAGACTTCGCGCCCCACCCAAGGTGTCCGTGCGGTTCCCGGAGGTTGCAGGTGGTTGCCGGAGGTTGCAGGTAGTGGAAGCAGGTAGGGAGACTGACAAAAACCTCCGGGAACCTCCGGGAACCGCACGGAAACCTTGGGTGGGGTGCAAAGTCTCCAGAGGTTTCCTAAGTGGGACAGTTACTCCAGCATTTTGTGTCACAAAATTTGGTGGGTGTGTAGAACGAGCTGCCAAAGGAGGTAGTTGAGGCAGGGGCTATTGCAATGTTTAAGAAACATTTAGACAGGTACATGGACAGGCCAGGTTTGGAGGGATATGGGCCAAAGGAAGACAGGTGGGACTAGTGTTGCTGGGACATGTTGACCGGTGTAGGCAAGTTAGGCCCGAGGGCCTAGTTCCACGTTGTCGGGTCAGAGCGCCGCGTCCGGTCCTGTCTCACCCGTCCCGACGTATTGCAGCCCATGGAGTGCAACGGCAGCCCGGCCAGCTGTCCGATCTTCGGACCTTCGCTTACCGCCGACACCACCACCACCCTTCCTACTCGTGGCCGATCATCGGTTCATGAGTTGGACGGGGTGCCAGAATTTGCGCACAACGCCAACTCCTCAGCTGGCCCGCCGGCTGGGCTTTGTGTGCAGTCCAGCACCCGGGCCAACTCATCATTCACCCAGCCACGGCCTAGTCGGTCAACGAATTGCCTTCGGGAACTTGTCCCATAGTTTGACCCTTTGTCCATTATTTGGGAGTGAGAACTCTATGAGAATGAAATGAAGCAGGCAGGCTAATGATAGTGGGAGATTACTGAATGACCAAAGGCTTTGCCTGGGTGAACAATTCTTGCTTGCCAAGGGCAGAGTCAGAGACTTAATGTGTTTTTCTTGTCTGACCAGCCCGTTCAATAATTAATTGCCCGTGATATATTTGCAAACTTTGCTCGTTAAACAAAGACAAACTGAACAGTGTCTTTGTCTACAAATAAATTGTCAATAAGAATTTAATTTTGCAATCCGGTAACCTTGTTATCGTCAGTGGAACTGGAATGACTGCTGGTAATAGTGTTTCGTAATATTATTTCCCCTCCTCGCCCACCCAACGAAAAGCATCCAAGCGCTAATTGGGATCTTCAAAACATCCGATGATTTTTTGAGCTCGGTTAACCTTGCAACGACTTAAGTTGCAACCCTCAAATCCCAGTGGACACAGCAAATTGTTGATCACAGGAGAAATCGAGACGTCATTGTTATTCATCCTGTTGATTACTGTGATAAATCACTGCTGGGTTTGGACCCCGGGCTCTGTGAAAGAGGACAAGAGTCTTGGGCCATGTTTAATAGCCCTGTCCCACGGTGCGAGTTCATTCCAAGAGCTCTCCCGAGTTAAAAAAAAAAAAAAAATCAAACTCATGGGAAGCACGGAGAATGAACGTAGCGGGTACGTCGGAGCTCGGGGACGTCTCTTAGCGCTAACGGCAGGTACTCGGGAAGACTCGCTAACGGCGGGTAAGCACGGGAAGACTCGTGAAGATTTTTCAACCTGGTGAAAAATGTCCACGAGAGCCCCGAGTACCGACGAGCGGCCATTACCGTAAATCTCCGAGTTCGAATCAGGGCAAACTCGGGAGAACTCGTGGGATGAACTCGTACAGTGGGACAGGGGTTTAAGAACCTCGTTTTGGTACGGGGAGGCTGAGGACACTCAAACCTAATCAGGTCACTCCAGAGATTTTTGTGTGCGCATACTCTTCGGCCATGGTGCAATGCGAAAGAGTGAGTGTTGGTGTCCTAATATCTGACCTCGATCACACACACACATGTCCATCTGATGTCAAGACCACCCCCCCCCCCCCCTTTCACAAGTACAACCAGATGTATGGAGTTGGAACACTTGCAAACAGTGCATTCCACGAACCGCATGATGACGTCCACACATCAACCAAGGTAATATTATAGCCCGGCTATTAACGCAAGCTCATTTCTCCGACAAACTATTAAATACCTTTCGAAATGCAAATGCCCGGAATGAGCTGAAAGAATAACAACTGCAATCAGTGCTTTTATTCTTAATATAATATTCTTATATTCACTGGAATTCAGAAGGATGAGAGGGTATCATGTAGAAACATATGACATTCCTAAGGGATTGGACACGCTAGATGTTCCCGGTGTCATGAGAATAGGCAATAAGTGCAGGAGTAGGCCATTCGGTCCTTCGAGCCAGCACCGCCATTCAATGTGATCATGGCTGATCATCCCCAATCAGTACCCTGTTCCTGCCTTCTCCCCATATTCCCTGAATCCGCTATTTTTAAGAGCCCCATCTAGATCTGTCTTGAAAGCATCCAGAGTAACTGCCTTCTCCGCCCTCTGAGGCAATTCCACGTGTTAGGGGGAGTCCAGAACCAGGGGTCACGGTTTAAGAATAAGGGGTAGGCCATTTAGGACTGAGATGAGGAAAAAACGTTTTCACCCAGAGAGTTGTTCACGAAAGAACTGCAGATGCTGGAAAAATCGAAGGTAGACAAAAATGCTGGAGAACGGAGATAAGGAAAAACTTTTTCACACAGAGAGTTGTGAGTCTGTGGGATTCTCTACCTCGGAGGGTGGTGGAGGCCGGTTCTCTGGATGCTTTCAAGAAAGACCTCTTAAAGATAGCGGAGTTAAGGGATATGGGGAGAAGGCAGGAACGGGGTACTGATTGTGGATGAACATCCATGATCACATTGAATGGCGGTGCTGGCTCGAAGGGCCGAATGGCCGACTCCTGCACCTGTTGTCTATTGTCTGTCATTGCAACATTATCATAGAACATAGAACAATGCAGCACAAGAAAGGTCTTGACCCAAAACGTCGCCCATTCCTTCTCTCCAGAGATGGGTCACGTTTTGGGTATTTTGCGCCTATCTTCACTGTCGGGGACTTGTTGGGAAAGTGCTCCAATTTTCCCTGTACAGGCATCAAAAACCCAGCAGGTGTGATTCACCAAAAACCAGGTGAACTTGTCTCATCAAGACAAGTCAATTTTACTTGTCACATACACATACAAGATGTACAGTGAAATGAAAGTGGCAAAGCCTGCGGGGATTGTGCAAAGCAAAACAACAGAACAAAACAGAACAGGACAGAACAGCGTAGATGTGTTAGTAGTAAGAAAGATATTAAAAATAAACAGAATAATTAAAAATAACACACAAGCTCCATGGAGCTACCACAACATCAACTGGACCCGGCCAAGCCATCGGCTCAGCTTATATCTTAGGATAGTTGACAAAGAAACATAGAAAATAGGTGCAGGAGTAGGCCATTCGGCCTTTCGAGCCTGCACCGTCATTCAATATAATCATGGCTGATCATCCAACTCAGTATCCTGTACCTGCCTTCTCTCCATACCCCCTGATCCCTTTAGCCACAAGGGCCACATCTAACTCCCTCTTAAATATAGCCAATGAACTGGCCTCAACTACCTTCTGTGGCAGAGAATTCCACAGATTCATCACTCTCTGTGTTAAAATGTTTTCCTCATCTCGGTCCTAAAACACTTCCCTCTTATCCTTAAACTGTGACCCCTTGTTCTGGACTTCCCCAACATCGGGAACAATCTTCCTGCATCTAGCCTGTCCAACCCCTTAAGAATTTTGCAAGTTTCTATAAGATCCCCCCTCAATCTTCTAAATTCTAGCGAGTACAAGCCGAGTCTGTCCAGACTTTCTTCATGTGAAAGTCCTGACATCCCAGGAATCAGTCTGGTGAACCTTCTCTGTACTCCCTCTATGGCAAGAATGTCTTTCCTCAGATTAGGAAACTGTACGCAATACTCCAGGTGTGGTCTCACCAAGGGCCTGTCTCACTTTCCCGAGTTATTCAGGAATTCTCCTGAGTTATTCACGAATTCTCCCGAGTTTTCAAACTCGCCGAATGTTCGTAGCGAGTCCGTAGGAGTCCGTGGATATTTCGTAGCGGCTCGTTACGCCAGCCAGTAGGTACTCGGGGCATCAGGTAAGTCGGGACGTTTTTTCCAGCCTGATGAAAAATGCCCACGAGTAAAAAAATAGCCCCGAGTACCTACGGTTGGCTTAACGAGCCGCTACGATATATCCACGGACACCTAAGGCCTCCTACGGAATCATTACGAACATTCTGCGAGTCTGAGAATTCGTGAATAACTCAGGAAAGTGGGACAGGCCCTTAACATGGAACCTAGAAAAGTACAGCACGGGAACAGGCCCTTCAGCCCACAATGTCTGTGCTGAGAGTAATGCCAAGACCAACTGTACGGTGTTGATCGACACAAAGTGCTGGAGTAACTCAGGCAGAATCTCCGGAGGAAAAGGATGGATGAGGTTTCGGGTATGAATCCTTCTTCGGATTATAGGCCTCAGATTTTAGACTTAGTGGGGAAACAGGCTCTTTGGCCCATCGAGTCCATGCTGACCAGCGATCGCCCACTACCCTAGCACTATCCTACACAATAGGGACAATTGAGAATTTGCAAAAGCCAATTAATCTGCAAACATACCTGCACATCTCTGGAGTGTAAGGAGTAAATAGCAGCACCCGGAGGAAACCCACGTGATCACAGGGAGAGAGTACAAACGCCATACAGACGGCACCAGTAGTCAGGATCGAACCCGGGTCTCTGGCGCTGTGAGGCAGCGCTCCACCGCTGCGCCATCGTGCCGCCTTCAACTCCTATCTGCTGCACGTGATCCATATCCCTCCATTCCCTGCATATCCATCTGCCTATCTGAAAGCCTCTTAAATGCCACCATTGCATCTGCCTTCACCTCATAGAAACATAGAAACATAGACAATAGGTGCAGGAGGAGGCCATTCGGCCCTTCGAGCCAGAACCGCCATTCATTGTGATCATGGCTGATCGTCCCCTATCAATAACCCGTGCCTGCCTACTCCCCATATCCCTTGACTCCACTAGCCCCTAGAGCTCTATCCAACTCCCTCTTAAATCCATCCAGTGACTTGGCCTCCACTGCCCTCTGTGGCAGGGAATTCCATAAATTCACAACTCTCTGGGTGAAAAAGTTTTTTCTCACCTCAGTCTTAAACGACATCCCCTTTATTCTCAGAGACCTCCACTCAAGGCAGCCTGTTCCAGGCACTTGCCACACTCTATATAAAAAGACCCACACATCTCCTTGCACCTGGAGATCTTTATTACGTTGAGACGTACTGCATTAGGGATTGCATTGAGGAAAATGCAGTTCAGAAGAAAAACTCGACAGAAGCATCAGTGATCATGACATTTCATTGACCTGATTCACTGTCACCGCTTCTCATTCTATTGATGCTGCTTGACCCGATATTAATGCTGGCAGCATACTTTGTTTCATTTCAAGGTCATTTCCAAGTCTATATTTCATCATGGTTAGGTCGCTGTGAAACAGAACAATAGGAAACAAACTCAAGTGAATTCAGAAAATCAAAGTGTGTTTAAGAAATCGAAAGTGATTTATGAATATTCTCTGCCACCATCAGGTTATTGAACAATACAACCTCAATATAAGCTCCAAACTACATAGACTTGGGGGCTGTGTGTGTGTGTGTGTGTGTGTGTGTGTGTGTGTGTGTGTGTGTGTGTGTGTGTGTGTGTGTGTGTGTGTGTGTGTGTGTGTGTGTGTGTGTGTGTGTGTGTGTGTGTGTGTGTGTGTGTGTGTGTGTGTGTGTGTGTGTGTTCTCTGGATACTTTCAAGAGAGAGTTGGATAGAGCTCTTAAAGATAGTGGAGTCAGGGGATATGGGGAGAAGGCAGGAACGGGGTACTGATTGGGGATGATCAGCCATGATCACATTGAATGGCGGTGCTGGCTCGAACGGCTGAATGGCCTACTCCTGCACCTATTGTCTATTGTCTATTGTCTATTGTCACAAAGTGGTCCATGGGTCGTCTAGTATATTGCAGGCTGAGCTGGACCAGAGGGCCTGTTTCTGCACTGCATGACTATGACTCTACCACACCAATATAGGCTCAGGGAAAGACAGAGAACTGGCGGGAACCACTTTGGAAAATCCCAACCAATATCTGTGGTATAGACAATAGACAATAGGTGCAGGAGTCGGCCATTCGGCCCTTCGAGCCAGCACCGCCATTTAATGTGATCATGGCTGATCATCCCCAATCAGTTCCCCGTTCCTGCCTTCTCCCCATATCCCCTGACTCCGCTATTTTTAAGAGCCCTATCTAGCTCTCTCTTGAAAGCATCCAGAGAACCAGCTTCCACCGCCCTCTGAGGCAGAGAATTCCACAGACTCACCACTCTCTGTGAGAAAAAGTGTTTCCTCGTCTCCGTTCTAAATGGCTTATTTCTTATTCTTAAACTGTGGCCCCTGGTTCTGGACTCCCCCAATATGTTCCCTGCCTCTAGTGTGTCCAAGCCCTTAACAATCTTATAAATGTCCAAGCCCTTAACAATCTTATATGTTTCTTCTGGATCTTCTGGAAGTCTAGCTTTACCTTGCACTCCTCAGCAGTCCTGAGCTACCATATCCACCTCATTTGGAGACTATCTTTGATCGGACTTTACTGGCTGTATCTTGCGCTGAATATTATTCCCTTATCACGTATCGGTACACTACAAATGGCTCGATTGTAATCATGTATTGTCCGCTGACAGGATAGCATGCAACAAAAGCTTTTCACTGTACCTCGGGACACGTGACAATGAACTAAACTGAACCGAGCTGGGAAGAAGTTGTACCGGTCTGTGTAAAAGATCGGGGGGGGGGAGGTTGCAGCTTATTTTTCAGCTGGTGCTGGAGATCGGAGCTTGGAGCCAGGTGTACAATGTGATCCCTAACGTGACAGGCAGTACACTGCACCTCCCATCTGGCCTGACGCAGGACCCCACTGACTGTGACGCAAGAACTATGTTATGTTCCGTAGCTGGAGACTAGCGCTTCACACCTGGCAGTGGGACGCACAAGTTCACAAGTTCACAAGTTGCTGGAGAAGAACTAGGCCATTCGGCCCATCGAGTCTACTGCGCCATTCAATCGCGACTCATCTGTCTCTCCCCCCCTAACCCCATTCTCCTGCCTTCTCCCCATAACCTCTGACACCCGTACTGATCAAGGATTTGTCTATCTCTGCCTTAAACATATCCGCTGACTCAGTCTCTCCTAAGTGCGGGGATGGTGTTTATCAGCTGGATATATCCGCCATGCTTGCCTACTTTTCATGCCTCCTTAACTGCAGCCTGCCCAAGTGAATTCCAACCTCAGAAACAAATTATAATCTGAGACCGTCTTGGTGCTGTCTACTTGAATACATCAACTATTGTCGATCTTGACAGGAAACTTGTAAAGAATAGCAGAAATGTTCATAGACATAAAAATGCTGGAGGAAACCAGTGGGTCAGGCAGCATCTCTGGAGAAAAGGATGAGATGACATTTTGGGTCAGTCCCCAGACCAGTCAGCTGAGGCAGATATTATAACAACATTTAAGAGACATTTCTTCCTTTAACTGTGACCTTCTGGAACTCTGGCTTTACCTTGCACTCCTCAGCAGTCCTGAGCCACTATCCACCACTTGGGCGCCATCTTGGAAGCTGTTGCCAAGCAACTGAACCATCTCACCACTAGCGAGCAGTCCTGAGCTACTATCCACCTCATTTGGAGGCCCCGTGGACTATCTTTGATCGGACGATACTCAAGGGACGGGTAGATGGACAAGAAAGGTTTAGAAACATAGAAACATAGAAAATAGGTGCAGGAGTAGGCCATTCGGCCCTTCGAGCCTGCACCGCCATTCAATATGATCATGGCTGATCATCCAACTCAGTATCCCATCCCTGCATTCTCTCCATACCCCCTGATCCCTTTAGCCACAAGGGCCACATCTAACTCCCTCTTAAATATAGCCAATGCACTGGCCTCAACTACCTTCTGTGGCAGAGAATTCCACAGATTCACCACTCTCTGTAAAAAATGATTTTCTCATCTCGGTCCTAAAAGACTTCCCCCTTATCCTTAAACTGTGACCCCTTGTTCTGGACTTCCCCAACATCGGGACTAATCTTCCTGCATCTAGCCTGCCCAACCCCTTAAGAATTTTGTAAATAGTTTAGGGGGATATGGACCAAATGCACCAAAAGGCTCTCTTGCGACGGAGCCCGGAGGCTGGGGCCTGGGTCGGCGCGATGGAGGTGTCTGGAGAGGACCCGGTGGCGATAGCGGAGAGGTCGGCGCGGGGGTCGATGATGCCGCCGCCCGACGGAGGAGGACGGACCATGTGGATGTGAGGAAGCCGCTGCCGAGGGAAGGAACAAAGGGGGACCCAGCGTGCGGGGGGGGGGGGAGGGGGACCGCCGTGTGGGAGGGTGGAGGGAGAGGGGGGTGGGAGAACAAAGGGGGAACTGGCGGGAGGGGGGAATTTGTAGCTTTGTAAGCGCCCTTTAAGGGCGACTATTTGTATACCTCGGGGACGCAAACGAAGAATTTCACTGCGACTTAGCAATAAAGTATTCAATTCAATTCAATAGACAATAGACAATAGGTGCAGGAGTAGGCCATTCGGCCCTTCGAGCCAGCACCGCCATTCAATGTGATCATGGCTGATCATCCCCAATCAGTACCCCGTTCCTGCCTTCTCCCCATATCCCCTGACTCCGCTATCTTTAAGAGCCCTATCTAGCTCTCTCTTGAAAGTATCCAGAGAACCAGCCTCCACCGCCCTCTGAAGCAGAGAATTCCACAGACTCACCACTCTCTGTGAGTGTTTCCTCGACTCCGTTCTAAATGGCTTACCCCTTATTCTTAAACTGTGGCCCCTGGTTTTGGACTCCCCCAACATCGTGAACATGTTTCCTGCCTCTAGCGTGTCCAAACCCTTAATAATCTTATATATTTCAATGAGATATCCTCTCATCCTTCTTAACTCCAGAGTGTACAAGCCCAGCCGCTCCATTCTCTCAGCATATGACAGTCCCGCCATCCCGGGAATTAACCTCGTAAACCCACGCCGCACTTCAAAGGCGGACAAATCTAGCTTAGATGGGGCATCTTGGTCAGCATAGATGGGTTGGGCTGCACAGAGTTTGTACGTTCTCCCCGTGACCCGCGAGGGTTTTCTCCGAGATCTCCGGTTTCATCCCACACTCCAAAGACGTGAATGTTTCGTGGCTTGGTATGAATGTAAATTGCCCGTAGTGTGCGTAGGATAGTGTTAGTGTGCGGGGATCGCTGGTCGGTGCGGGCTCGGTGGGCCGAAGGGCCTGTTTCCATGCCGTATCTTTAAACTGAAAACTAAAGAACAGACCCTTCGGCCCACTGTGTCTGTGCCGAACAGGTGGCCAAGATAAACTAATCTCCTCTGCCTCTGCAGTTTAGTGTAGTTTATTATCGTCATGTGTACTGAGAAACAATGGAAAGGATTTGTTTGCCTGCTATCCATCAGACTGTACAGGAATGCAATCTAGCCGTCCACAGTGCACAGATAAAGGACAAAGGGTACAGTGTTGAGAGCAAAGATATTACATTGAAGTCTGGGAAAGTTAATTAAAAGTCTCCAGAGATTTAGATTTTTAGTTTAGTTTAGAGATACAGTGTGAAAACAGGCCATTCGGCCCACTGAGTCTGTGCCGACCAGCAATCCCCGTACACGAGCACTATCCTACTCACTATTAGGGACGATTTGCAGAAGCCAATTTACATCTACAAACCTGCACGTCTTTGGAATGTGGGAGGTGGCTGGAGCACCCGGAGAAAACCCACGCGGTCAGCGGGAGAACGTGCAGACTCGGCACAGACAGAGACAGCGCCCGTGGTCAGGCCTCTGGCGCCGTGAGGCAGCAACTGTACCGCTGCGCCACCGTGCCGCCCCCCACATAAATAGACGGGAAGAAACTGCCCGTGAATCTGGAGGCTGCGCGTTTTTCACGTTTGCGTGCCGCGATGCCTGGCAGGGGGAGGGGAGAAGAGGGAGTGGCGGCGGGTGAGCCTAGCCCTTTATAAATGTGTTTCTTTACATTGGTGTGTTTTCTGCTTGCCAGATTTACTGGCAGGAGGACGTGATGGAAAAATCAATATTAACCTAAATGTCCCCTTTCTGCACCACGCCCCAGCCCCTAACCACATGTACTTGCTCTGCTAAAACTTGGCCGAGATTGCTGGAACATCTGTTTGACCTTCAGTCTGCTTAGCTGCTTCTAGTTACAAGCTGATCTTCATTATCTCGACGTGCCTCAGGCTCTGAACAAGCTTTTTGATTTGCAAGATCGCACAAAACAGCAGCTGATCTTATTTCATGGGGTCCTACAGTGTGGAAACAGGCCCTTCGGCCCAACTCGCCCACGCCGGCCAACATGCCCCAGCTGTATCAAAGAGTTGTCTTCCTCTACTTCTTGCGAATGATACATAAACAAACCAAAGGAATAGTTACAGCCCTGTCCCACGGTACGAGTTCATTCCAAGAGCTCTCCCGAGTTTAAAAAAAAATCAAACTCGTGGTAAGCACGGAGAATGAACGTAGCGGGTACGTCGGAGCTCGGGGACGTCTCTTAGCGCTAACGGCAGGTACTCGGGAAGACTCGCTAACGGCGGGTAAGCGCGGGAAGACTCGTGAAGATTTTTCAACATGATGAAAAATGTCCACGGGAGCCCCGAGTACCGACGAGCGGCTATTACCGTAAATCTCCGAGTTCGAATCAGGGCAAACTCGGGAGAGCTCTTGGAATGAACTCGTACAGTGGGACAGGGGTTTTAGATCTCAAGCCGGGTGTTGAGCGGCCAGGTTGTTGGCTCTGTTGGCGTCAATGTCTGCCAGGCCCTGAGCTCCATTGGGTGGGTGGTAGAGCGGGCAACCCAGAGATGACATGGTTGGCTGTCTGTTGTACTGCTCCGCATTCACAGGCTGGGCTCTGGCAGAGCCCCCATCTCCACACGCTGGCGTTGAAATGCCCAACTCCAGTACCAAGTCTGTTGAGCTTCACCCATGCTCCTCTGGGGAGGTCAGACCCTGGACAGCTTTTATCTGGTGAAGAGATGTAGCTGTGGAATGGAGATGAGGTTGCCCTCCACTCCTGTGACAACTAGGAGGCTTCAAGAGTCCTGGAGTCACATCACCCAGAAACAGTCCACCAAGTCCACCAGGTGGGGCCAACGTGGATGGGTCACCCTTCAGTCCACCAAGAATGTTTGAGGAGCATTGTACACGGATTTTACACACCTCTTAGAGTCATACAGTGTGGAAACAGGCCCTTCGGCCCAACTTACCCATACAGGCCAACATGCCCAATCTATGTTAGCCCCACCTGCCTGTGTTTGGCCCGTATCCCTCCAAACCTGTCCTATCCATGTACCTGTCCAAACGTTTCTTAAACGTTGCGATGGTACCCTCCTCAACTACCTCCTCCGGCAGCTCGTTCCATACACCCACCACCCTCTGTGTGAAAAGGTTACCCCTCATGTTCCAATTCAATCATTCCCCCCCTCACCTTAAACCTATGTCCTCTGGTTCTCGATTCCCCTACTCTGGGCAAGACACCGTCTACCCAAACTATTCCTCTCATGATTTTGTACACCTCTATAAGATCAACCCTCATCCTCCACCACATATGAATCCTCATTTCATACTCTTCCCAGAGAACAGAAGAGCTTTTATTTTTCAATTAGCCATGGAAGAGGTTCTCCATCAGGTTGCTATTAAATCTCCCCCCCCCCCCACCTTAAACCTATGTCGTCTGGTTCTCGATTCCCCGACGCTGGGCTCTGGGCGTCTATCCAATCTATTCCACTCATTCTTTTCTCAAACCTGAACGTCACCTTGAACCTATGTACTCTGGTTCTTAAATGATAAGCACGTTAGTCAAGGCAGTTTTGCAACACTGATGCAAATCAGGTCTGAAGATCAATGCACATCTGAAGAAGACCATAGGACCATGACAAAGGAGCAGAATTAGGCCATTCGGCCCATCGAGTCTACTCCGCCATTCAATCATGGCTGATCTAGATACATAGAAACATAAAAACATAGAAAATAGGTGCAGGAGTAGTCCATTCAGCCCTTCGAGATAGCACCACCATTCAATATGATCATGGCTGATATGATCATGACCAAAATGGTTAGAGGTTAGATAGGTCTCTGCTCTAATGCTCCAAGTAAAAGCTTGCATCTGACAGTTCAGAAGCACCTCACCACCTCATATCTCGCTTGGTCTGCTTACCCCCCCGGCAGTGCGAACATTGACTTCTCTAACTTCAAGTAACACTTGCTTTCCCCCTCTCTCCATCCCTCCCCCTTCCTAGTTCTCCGACTAGTCTGACTGTCCTCCTGATTAAATTTTATCACTGTATGCTTTGTTGTCACCTTCTCCTAGCGACCAATGATCTATTCTACATTTATATACTATTCTACAATGATCTATTCTACATCGTTCCGCTTTGATGTCTCGTTTTCACACCAAGCCCTCCCTCCCTTACCTCTGAGTCTCCCTCTCCCCTGTCTCTGAAGAAGGGTCTCGACCCACAACGTCACCCATTCCTTATTACCAGAGATGCTGCCTGACCCGCTAAGTTACTCCAGCATCTTGCGCCTATCTTCGGTGTAAAGTAGCTTCTGCAGTTTCTTCCTACACATATAGAATAGAATAGAATAGAATGCTATTTATTGTCATTCAAACCTGGGTTTGAACGAAATATAATTTCTACAGATTTTTACATTACAAACACAATCCAAGACCCACACTTAACACAGTTTACATAAACATCCATCACAGTGAGTCTCCAACATCTCCTCACTGTGATGGAAGGCAAAGTCTTTATCTCTTCCCTTTGTTCCTTCTCCCGTGGTCCAGCAGTCCAACTGCAGTGTCGAGGTGAACTGGGACTCCGATGTTAAAGCCCCCGGCGGGCGATGGTAAGTCCTGAGGCCGTTTAAGCCACGCCAGGCGATGTTAGGCCCCGGCTCCATGTCCTTTAAACCCGCGATTCCAGCGGGAGAAGTCGCCGCTGCGGAGCTCGGAAAAGCGGTCTCCCACCAGGGACCCGCGAGCTCCCGATGTTCCCATCCACCGGGTCTGCGGCCGGTGCCTCCGAACTCCGAAAGTCGGGTCGCAGCCGCGCGCCACCACAGCTCTTCCCGCTCCGAAGTTGGCCAGCTCCGCGATGTCAGTTCCGCCGGCTCTGCAACTGGAGCCCCCAGGTTAGTCCCGGCCGGAGATCGCCGCCGGCTCCACGATGTTAGGCCCAACGACATCCGAGACCCGACAGGGAATAGTCGGGTCTCCGCACAGGGAAGAGATTTAAACGGTTTCCCCCACAGCCCCCCCCCACATATACACAGCTAAAAAATAATAATAAAAACTAACTCAAGACATACATTTAACAAGACAAAAAATAAAAAAAGACAGACGACTGTAGTCGAGCCGCTGCGGTTAGGCACCGCCACTAACACCAGAATAATGTACAATTGTGGAATTCATTGCAACAGAGGGCTATGGAGGCCAAGTCAATTGATTTTTTTTAAGGCAGAGACAGATAGATTCTTGATTAGTACGGGTGTCAGGGGTTAGGGGGAGAAGGCAGGAGAACGGGATAGAGAGGGGAAAGATAGATCAGCCATGATTGAATGGCGGAGCAGACTTGATGGGCCGAAGGGTCTAATTCTGCACCTATCAGTTATGAACTTATGAACCCATGAATAATGGGGACCGCAGTTTAACAGTTCTCGATTGCTTGTAACTTTACGGAAGGTCGTAGATGAATTCTAGATGTGTCTTTATGTGCAACAGTGCAATCTTCAGTTCATTTGTACGCAAAAAGAATTGAAATGCAAGGGGAAAGTATTGGAGAAATTCAATGAGCTAAACTCCAATGAAGCTCAAAGTCACCACCTCTCCTTCAGGGGCTGTCCCACTGCGGAGACTTAATTGGCGAGTTTAGAAGAGTTTGCCCTCGACTCATACTCGCAGCATGGTCGACACGAGGTCCTAGGAGGTCTTTGTAACTCTCCTTCATGCCCGAGAGTGGTAGGTTTGGTCGAAGTAGGTCGTAGTAGGTCGGCATGTTAGTCGTAGGTAATCGAGGGTAGTCGAAGGTAGTTGTAGATAGTCTTCATCATAGTTGAAGGGAGGTCGAAGGAGATCGAAGGAGGTCGTCTTCACTCTCCACTATTCGGTGTCCAATTTTCCCTTAGTTAGTCGTAGCGAGTCGAAGCTGGTCTTCAACATACTCGAAGGAGGTTGAAGGAGGTCTTCAACATGACATCTTTTCAAACTCTCCTAAACTCTTCTAAACTCGCCAATTAGGTTGCCGCAGTGGGACGGCCCCTTTCCAACTCAGCACGTTGCAGTCTTCCAGACTCAACAATGAGTTCAATTGTAGATAGCGAGTATTTCTAGCATTTTTATTCCAGTTTCCCTGAATCTATTGTGTGCAGTTTTGGTCTCCTAATTTGTGGAAGGACATTCTTGCTATTGAGGGAGTGCAGCGTAGGTTCACCAGGTTAATTCCCGGGATGGCGGGACTGACATATGACGAAAGAATGGGTCGGCTGGGCTTGTATTCACTGGAATTTAGAAGGATGAGAGGGGTTCTTATAGAGACATATTCTTCAGGGAATGGACAGGCTAGATGCAGGAAAAGTGTTCCCGATGTTGGGGGAGTCCATATCCAGGGGTCACAGTTTAAGAATAAGGGGTAGGCCATTTTAGATACATAGATACATAGGTACATAGACAATAGGTGCTGGAGTAGGCCATTCAGCCCTTCCAGCCAGCACCGCCATTCAATGTGATCATGGCTGATCATCCACAATCAATGTCCTGTTCATGCCTTCTCCCCATGCCCCTTGATTCCGCAAGCCCTAAGAGCTCGATCTAACTCTCTTTTGAACGCATCAAGTGAATCGGCCATTTGGAGATGAGGAAAAACGTTTTCACCCAGAGAATTGTGAATCTGTGGAATTTTCTGCCACCGAAGGCAGTGGAGGCTAATTCACTGGATGATTTCAAGAGAGAGTTAGATAGAGCTCTTAGGGCTAACGGAATCAAGGGATATGGGGAGAAAGCAGGAACGGGGTACTGATTGGGGATGATCAGCCATGATCACATTGAATGGCGGTGCTGGCTTAAAGGGCCGAATGGCCTACTCCTGCACCTATTTCACATTCCTTTGGTATTTTCAGATAAATGCTCTTGACTTTTCACTTCAGTGGAGCCTTAGTTACTTTGCACCTCGACTACTTAATTAATGAATCTCTCCTGCCCCACTCTGTATATCACCCGTGGCATATTGTCCTTGGCTTATCGACACAAGACCTGTCTTGAATCCGCTTACGAGTTTCAGATGGGAACTACAGACTGCCAGGGAATTTTATTTTTTCACCCGTTGTGTCATCGGTGGCGCAGCGGTAGAGTTGCTGCCTCACCGCGCCAGTTCGATCCTGACTACGGGTGCTGTATGTACGGAGTTTGCACGTTCTCCCTGTGACCATGTGGGTTTTTTACTGGGTGCTCAGGTTTCGACAATAGACAACAGACAATAGACAATAGACAACAGACAATAGACAATAGGTGCAGGAGTAGGCCATTCGGCCCTTCGAGCCAGCACCGCCATTCAAAGTGATCGTGGTTGATCATCCCCAATCAGTACCCCGTTCCTGCCTTCTCCCCACATCCCCTGACTCCGCTATCTTTAAGAGCCCTATCTAGTTCACTTTTGAAAGTATCCAGAGAACCGGCCTCCACCACCCTCTGAGGCAGAGAATTCCACAGACTCACAACTCTCTGTGAGAAAAAGAGTTTCCTTATCTCCGTTCGAAATGGCTAAATTTCCTCCCACACTCCAAAGACGTGCAGGTTTGTAGGTTAATTGGCTTCTGTAAATAGTCACTAGCTCGTAGGATAGAACTAGTGTACGCGTGATTGTTGGTCGGCACGGACTTGGTGGGCTGAAGGGCCTGTTTCCACCTTGCATCCCGAAACTAAACTAAACTACCCACCTAAAACACCTCTGCCCAGAACATTTATTGTCTGCATTGTCCCATTTGTGAATTTAAAAAATGGCCTTGCATAATTAGAACATTGGTCTCAGCCTCAGGATATCTCAAGTGAGGAAGTTAATACAATTGAGACCTGCTATTTCCATTGCCCTGCGCCAATCCTGACTGCTGGTGCTGACTGTGTGGAGTTTGCACGTTCCCCCGGTGGCTGTGTATGTTTCCATGTGTTTTCTGGTTTCATAGTCAGAGATTTAAACAGCATAGATACAAGCCCTTTGGCCCATCTCATCCATGCCAGCCAAGATCTATGCTTGTCTCATTTGCCTGCATTTGGCCCATATGCCTCTAGTTTAGTTGAGATTAATTTAGTTAGTTTCATTAGTTAAGTTTAGTTTATTATTGTCATGTGTACTGAGGTACAGTGCAACGTTCTGAAATGG